>NC_067118.1:13723829-13917404 GCF_021347895.1 Acanthochromis polyacanthus | reverse complement strand
TTGAAAATGACCAAAAACACCAAAAATCTGACATTTAATTCAAAATGGCTGACTTTCTGTTGTGTTTAGAGAATGACTCCAAGAGACTTTTTTGCTTGCACTGATGTGCTACATATGCATGCCAAATTTCATAGTCATAGGTGAAAGTCTGTGTGGAGGCTATTTTTTAAATTCTTTTAGGGGGCGCTATGGTACATGCTGTGAATGTATTTTGGCCATAAATGTGATCAGGACAGGACTGTGTTTAATCATGTGAGGTCTGAGGTAGATTGGAGCATGCAGAGGATAGTTAGGTAGCACTTGATGTTTCATGGCGAACCATCAAAATTCTGGAGGTCGCCATGTCCACACCCTTTGACTCTGCAAGAATCTTTGATAACTTTTGATCATAACATCGTGTTGTATATCCTGGCAAAATTTCAGCTCTCTAGACCTTAACCCCGAGGAGGAGTTCGCTCTCAAAAATGAAAAAAATACAGAAATTTTATCCACTTAATTCAAAATGGCGGACTTCCTGTTGAGTTTAGGGGATGGCTCCAAGAGGCTTTTTTGTGTGTCCTGGTGTGCTCTATAGGCCTCCCAAATTTTGTGGATGTAGGTGAAACATGCTGCCGGGGCTGTTTATTAAACATACTGTAGGGGGCGCTATAGCACATGCCCCGCAGAGATGCATACAGTGTTATTTCCTTGAGGAGACAGTGATGTGTGTGTAAATTTTAGTGAGCTGTTGAGCATTCTAAGCCCTGTCAAAAAGTACTTTGTTTGTCACAAAACAACGCGGTTGGCACGGCAACAGCATTTCATCAAATATCAAAATCTTCACACTGTGGTATTGTCTGGGGGTGAAGAATCAGCTGACCCAATTTTCAGAATGATATGAAAAAGTTTGGGAGCAATTGGTGTGTGCAAATGTAATTTCTAAACTTCTTGTTACAATAGGTGGCGCTATGACTTTTTCCAAAATTTTCACTCGTGGGATGACTCACACTGGGAATGGTGTCCAGCACATGAAGTTTGGGGCAGATACGATTAGGATTTGCTGAGATATAAACATTTTAGTCGTCATGGCGAGACATCTAAATTCGCCGCGCCGCCACAGGACACACCTTTTTATGACACGTCACCATTTTCACTGTGAATAATCATCAACATGTTAAGGTTTATTTCACCACATTTGAGGGTGAATCTGAGCAAGAGACAAAGAATAATACATCAAAGTGTAAAAAATGACATTTTCTGTTGCCAGCAGGTGGCGCTCTGACTGTGAATGGATTTCATCATATGGAATGTGATCAGGGCAGGAATCTGATCATACATATAAAGTTTCAGGCAGATTGGAGCATGTTCAGGGCATTTACACACAACTTGAAATTTTCATGGCGAAGGATCAAAATTCCACAGGACCGCCACGGACACGCCCTTTGACTTTTGAAAAAGATTTTAATAACTTTTGCTCATTAAGGCCTCCTGTATGTACTGGTTGAATTTGAGGCGAATTGGAGTTTCCCCCTGGGAGGAGTTCGCTCTGGAAAAAAATGAAAAATGGGCAAAATCTCACATTCAACTTAAAATAGCTCACTTCCTGTTGGGTTTGGAATATGGCTGTCACTGACTTTTTTGTTCAGTCTGATGTGCTGCATATGTGTACCAAATCTTGGTAGCTGTAGGTGAAACCATGATGGGCGTGGGAAAGTGTAGGGGGCGCTATGGAGCCATTTTGCCACACACCTCTACATTCCCTTTAAAATATGAAATTTTTCACCAGTCCTGATGTGTGTACAAATTTTCATGCGTTTTTCGAGCATGTTTAGGCCCTCAAAAATGCAATTGTTCTGAGAGACAAATAAATATAATAATTAAAGCTGCGAGCAGCGTTGAACGGGTCCTCGCATACTTCCTGGTCGGCGACCCCAAGCATCTCCACCAGGCAAAGCTAGGACTGAGAGTGTATTTAGGCCCATGAATGTAGCAAAGGCTGGATTCTGAGCACACAGGTCAAATTTCAGGCAGATTTGAGCATGTACAGGCTATTTATGCAGCACTTTGTGTCCATCCACCAGGTGGCGCTATCTCTGTGACTGTATGTTGGTCTATGACACTCATCAGGACTGGACTCTGATCAAACATGTAAAGTTTGAGGCGGATTGCAGCGTGTACAGGGGATTTACACAAGACGTCCTGCTTCATGGCGTAACATTAAACTTCAGCTGCCCGCCATGGCCACGCCCTTTGAGTTTTATGAACAATTTTCGCAAATATGCAACCTGAAGACGTGTCTTATATATTTTCCCAAATTCAGATGTTTTGGAGTTATTGCCTGTGAGAAATGAATTGTGGAAAATGACCAAAAACACCAAAAATTTGACATTTAATTAAAATGGCCGACTTTCTGTTGGGTTTAGAGAATGACTCCAAGAGACTTTTTTGTTTGCACTGACATGCTACATTTGCATGCCAAATTTCATAGTCCTAGCTGAAAGTCTCTGTGGAGGCTATTTTTTAAATGCTGTAGGGGGCGCTATGGTACATGCTGTGAATGTATTTTAGTCTATAAATGTGATCAGGACAGGACTGTGTTTAATCATGTGAGGTCTGAGGTAGATTGGAGCATGCAGAGGATAGTAAGATACCACTTGATGTTTCATGGCGAACCATCAAATTCTGGAGGTCGCCATGTCCACACCCTTTGACTCTGGAAGAATCTTTAATAACTTTTGATCATAACATCGTGTTGTATACCCTGGTAAAATTTGAGGTCTCTGGGAGTTAACCCCCAAGGAGGAGTTCGCTCTCAAAAATGAAAAAAATAGAGAAAATTTATCCACATAATTCAAAATGGCGGACTTCCTGTTGAGTTTAGGGGATGGCTCCAAGAGGCTTTTTTGTGCATCGTGATGTGCTCTATCGGCCTCCCAAATTTTGTGGATGGAGGTGAAACATGCTGCCGGGGCTGTTTATTAAACATACTGTAGGGGGCGCTATAGCACATGCCTGCAGAGATGCATACAGTGTTATTCCTTGAGGGGACAGTGATGTGTGTGTAAATTTAGTGAGCTGTTGAGCATTCTAAGCCTGTCAAAAAGTACTTTGTTTGTCACAAAACAACGCGTTGGCACGGCAACAGCATTTCATCAATATCAAAATCTTCACACTGTGGTATTGTCTGGGGGTGAAGAATCAGCTGACCAATTTTCAGAATGATATGAAAAAGTTTGGAGCAATGGTGTGTGCAAATGTAATTTCTAAACTTCTTGTTACCAATAGGTGGCGCTATGACTTTTTCCAAAATTTTCACCGTGGATGACCTCACACTGGTTCTGGTGTCCAGCACATGAAGTTTGGGGCAGATACGATTAGGATTTGCTGAGATATAAACATTTTAGTCGTCATGGCGAGACATCTAAATTCGCCGCGCCGCCACAGACACACCTTTTTATGACACGTCACCATTTTCACTGTGAATAATCATCAACATGTTAAGGTTTATTTCACCACATTTGAGGTGAATCTGAGCAAGAGACAAAGAATAATACATCAAAGTGTAAAAAATGACATTTTCTGTTGCCAGCAGGTGGCGCTCTGACTGTGAATGGATTTCATCATATGGATGTGATCAGGGCAGGAATCTGATCATACATATAAAGTTTCAGGCAGATTGGAGCATGTTCAGGGCATTTACACACAACTTGAATTTCATGGCGAAGGATCAAAATTCCACAGACCGCCACGGACACGCCCTTTGACTTTTAAAAAAGATTTTAATAACTTTTGCTCATTAAGGCCTCCTGTATGTACTGGTTGAATTTGAGGCGAATTGGAGTTTCCCCCTGGGAGGAGTTCGCTCTGGAAAAAATGAAAAATGGGCAAAATCTCACATTCAACTTAAAATAGCTCACTTCCTGTTGGGTTTGGAAAATGGCTGTCACTGACTTTTTTGTTCAGTCTGACGTGCTGCATATGTGTACCAAATTTGGTAGCTGTAGGTGAAACATGATGGCCGTGGGAAAGTGTAGGGGGCGCTATGGAGCCACTTTGCCACACACCTCCACAATTCCTTTAAAATATGAAATTTTTCACCAGTCCTGATGTGTGTACAAATTTTCATGACTTTTTGAGCATGTTTAGGCCCTCAAAAATGCAATTGTTCTGAGAGACAAATAATAATAATAATAATAATAATAATAAACCGTAGGGTTTCAATAGGGTCCTACGGCACCGTTGGTGCCTTGGACAGCCGGTGCCCTTGCACCGCCTGTCCTCGGCACCTCGGTGCTTGGACCCTAATAATAATTAAAGCTGCGAGCAGCGTTGAACGGGTCCTCGAATACTTGCTGGTCGGCGACCCCAAGCATCTCCACCAGGCAAAGCTACGACTGAGAGTGTATTTAGGCCCATGAATGTCACAAAGGCTGGATTCTGAGCACACAGGTCAAATTTCAGGCAGATTTGAGCATGTACAGGCTATTTATGCAGCACTTTGTGTCCATCCACCAGGTGGCGCTATCTCTGTGACTGTATGTTGGTCTATGAAACTCATCAGGACTGGACTCTGATCAAACATGTAAAGTTTGAGGCGGATTGCAGCGTGTACAGGGGATTTACACAAGATGTCCTGCTTCATGGCGTAACATTAAAGTTCAGCTGCCCGCCATGGCCACGCCCTTTGAGTTTTATCAACAATTTTCGCAAATATGCAACCTGAAGACGGGTCTTATATATTTTCCCAAAGTCAGGTGTTTTGGAGTTATTGCCTGTGAGAAATGAATTGTTGAAAATGACCAAAAACACCAAAAATCTGACATTTAATTAAAATGGCCGACTTTGTGTTGGGTTTAGAGAATGACTCCAAGAGACCTTTTTGTTTGCACTGACGTTCTACATATGAATGTCAAATTTCATAGTCATAGGTGAAAGTCTGTGTGGAGGCTATGTTTTAAATGCTGGAGGGGGCGCTATGGTACATGCTGTGAATGTATTTTGGCCTGTAAATGTGATCAGGACAGGACTGTGTTTAATCATGTGAGGTCAGAGGTAGATTGGAGCATGCAGAGGATAGTTGGGTAGCACTTATATTTCATGGCGAACCATCATAATTCTGGAGGTCGCCATGTCCACACCCTTTGACTCTGGAAGAATCTTTTAATAACTTTTGATCATAACATCGTGTTGTATATCCTGGCAAAAATTGAGTTCTCTAGAGCTTAACCCCTCAGAGGAGTTCGCTCTCAAAATTAAAAAATAGAGAAATTTTATCCACGTAATTCAAAATGGCGGACTTCCTGTCGAGTTTAGGTGATGGCTCCTAGAGTCTTTTTTGTGTGTCCTGGTGTGCTCTATAGGCCTCCCAAATTTTGTGGATGTTGGTGAAACGTGCTGTCGGGGCATTTTATTAAGCATACTGCAGGGGGTGCTATAGCACATGCCCTTTAGAGATGCATACAGTGTTATTCCTTGAGACGACTGTGATGTGTGTGTAAATTTTAGTGAGCTGCTTAACATTCTAAGCCTGTCAAAAAGTACTTTGTTTGTCACAACAACAACACGTTGCCACGGCAACAGCATTTTATCAAACGCTAAAATCTTCACACTTCGGCATTGTCAGGGGGTGAAGACTGGGCTGACCAGTTTCCAGAAGGATATGACAAAGTTTGGAGCAATAATGGACGCAAATGTAATTTCTAAACTACTTGTTACCAATAGGTGGCGCTATGACTTTTTCTAAATTTTTCAGTGTGGATGTCCTCAAAGTGGTTCTGGTGTCCAGCACATGAAGTTTGGGGCAGATAGGATCCTTTGCAGCTGAGATATGAACACTTCAATTTTCATGGTGAAACATCAAACTTTGCCGTCCCGCCACAGACACGCCTTTTTATCACACGTCACCATTTTTTCTGGGATTCATCATCAATGTGTTCAGGCTTATGTCGCCACATCTGAGGTGAATCTGAGCAACAGGCTAAAAACAGTACATGAAAGTCTAAAACTTGTCAAATTCTTGATACCACAAGGTGGCGCTGTGACTGTGAATGAATCTTGCTATATGGATGTCATCGAGGCAGGTCTGTGATCATACATGTAAAGTTTCATTCAGATTGGAGCATGTACAGACTATTTTGCAGCACTTTGTGTCCATCCACCAGGTGGCACTATGTCTGTGACTGTATAGTGGTCTATGAAACTCATCAGGCCTGGACTCTGATCAAACATGTAAAGTTTGAGGTAGATTACAGCATGTACAGGGGATTTACACAAGACGTCCTGCTTCATGGCGTAACATTAAAGTTCATTTGGCCGCCATGGCCATGCCCTTTGAGTTTTGTGAACAATTTTCGCAAATATGCAACCTGAAGGCGTTTCTTATATATTTTCCCAAATTCAGGTGTTTTGGAGTTATTGCCAGTGACAAATGAATTGTTGAAAATGACCAAAAACATCAAAAATCTGACATTTAATTCAAAATGGCTGACTTTCTGTTGTGTTTAGAGAATGACTCCAAGAGACTTTTTTGCTTGCACTGATGTGCTACATATGCATGCCAAATTTCATAGTCATAGGTGAAAGTCTGTGTGGAGGCTATTTTTTTTAAATTCTTTTAGGGGGCGCTATGGTAGATGCTGTGAATGTATTTTGGCCAATAAATGTGATCAGGACAGGACTGTGTTTAATCATGTGAGGTCTGAGGTAGATTGGAGCATGCAGAGGATAGTTAGGTAGCACTTGATGTTTCATGGCGAACCATCAAAATTCTGGAGGTCGCCATGTCCACACCCTTTGACTCTGGAAGAATCTTTTAATAACTTTTGATCATAACATCGTGTTGTATATCCTGGCAAAATTTCAGCTCTCTAGACCTTAACCCCGAGGAGGAGTTCGCTCTCAAAAATGAAAAAAATACAGAAATTTTATCCACTTAATTCAAAATGGCGGACTTCCTGTTGAGTTTAGGGGATGGCTCCAAGAGGCTTTTTTGTGTGTCCTGGTGTGCTCTATAGGCCTCCCAAATTTTGTGGATGTTGGTGAAACATGCTGCCGGGGCTGTTTATTAAACATACTGCAGGGGGCGCTATAGCACATGCCCTGCAGAGATGCATACAGTGTTATTCCTTGAGACGACTGTGATGTGTGTGTAAATTTTGGGTGAGCTGTTGAACATTCTAAGCCTGTCAAAAAGTACTTTGTTTGTCACAAAAACAACGCGTTGCCACGGCAACAGCATTTCATCAAATATCAAAATCTTCACACTGTGGTATTGTCTGGGGGTGAAGAATTAGCTGACCAATTTTCAGAATGATATGACAAAGTTTGGAGCAATGATGTGTGCAAATGTAATTTCTAAACTGCTTGTTACCAAGAGGTGGCGCTATGACTTTTTCTAAATTTTTCAGTGTGGATGTCCTCAAACTGGTTCTGGTGTCCAGCACATGAAGTTTGGGGCAGATAGGATCCTTTGCAGCTGAGATATGAACACTTCAATTTTCATGGCGAAACATCAAACTTTGCCGTCCCGCCACAGACACGCCTTTTCATCACACGTCACCATATTTTCTGTGCTTCATCATCAATGTGTTCAGGCTTATGTCACAACATCTGAGGTGAATCTGAGCAACAGGCTAAGAATAGTACATGAAAGTCTAAAAAATGTCAAATTCTTGATACCACAAGGTGGCGCTGTGACTGTGAATGAATCTTGCTGTATGGATGTCATTGAGGCAGGTCTGTGATCATACATGTAAAGTTTCATTCAGATCGGAGCATGTTCAGGAGAGTTAGACAGCATTTCCTGTTTCATGGCGAAGGATCAAATTTCGACAGGCCGCCACGACCACACCCTTTAACTATGGAGGAAGATTTTGATAAATTTTTCTCAGGAAGGTCTGCTGTATGTACTGGCAAAATTTCAGATCGCTCAGACTTTTCCCCTAGGAGGAGTTCATCATAGATTTTGTACAGTTAACGCATGATGGCGCACTTCCTGTTGGGTGTAGAGCATGGCTGTGATTGACTTTTTTGTGTTTCCTGATGTGCTGCATATGCCTCCCAAATTTTTTAGCTCTCGACCAAATTCCCTCCGAGTTGGCCTAATACCACTTTTTAAAATTTTGTAGGGGGCGCTATGGAGCCATTTTGCCACACACCTCCACATGCCCTAAAAAATATGAAATTTTTCGCCAGTTCTGATGTGTGTGCAAATTTTCATGACTTTTCGAGCATGTTTAAGCCCTCAAAAATGCAGTTGTTCTGAGAGGCAAATAATAATAATAATAATAATTAAAGCTGCGAGCAGCGTTGAACGGGTCCTCGCATACTTCCTGGTCAGCGACCCCAAGCATCTCCACCAGGCAATGCTACGACTGAGAGTGTATTTAGGCCCATGAATGTCACAAAGGCTGGATTCTGAGCACACAGGTCAAATTTCAGGCAGATTTGAGCATGTACAGGCTATTTATGCAGCACTTTCTGTCCATCCACCAGGTGGCGCTATCTCTGTGACTGTATGTTGGTCTATGAAACTCATCAGGACTGGACTCTGATCAAACATGTAAAGTTTGAGGCGGATTGCAGCGTGTACAGGGGATTTACACAAGACGTCCTGCTTCATGGCGTAACATTAAACTTCAGCTGCCCGCCATGGCCACGCCCTTGGAGTTTTATGAACAATTTTCGCAAATATGCAAGACGTGTCTTATATATTTTCCCAAATTCAGATGTTTTGGAGCTATTGCCTGTGAGAAATGAATTGTTGAAAATGATCAAAAACACCAAAAATCTGACATTTAATTCAAAATAGCAGACTTCCTGTTGGGTTTAGAGAATGACTCCAAGAGACTTTTTTGCTTGCACTGATGTGCTACATATGCATGTCAAATTTCATAGTCATAGGTGAAAGTCTGTGTGGAGGCCATTTTTTAAATGCTGTAGGGGGCGCTATGGTATATGCTGTGGATATATTTTGGCCTATAAATGTGATCAGGACAGGACTGTGTTTAATCATGTGAGGTCTGAGGTAGATTGGAGCATGCAGAGGATAGTTAGGTAGCACTTGATGTTTCATGGCGAACCATCAAAATTCTGAAGGTCGCCATGTCCACACCCTTTGACTCTGCAAGAATCCTTTGATAACTTTTGATCATAACATCGTGTTGTATATCCTGGCAAAATTTCAGCTCTCTAGACCTTAACCCCGAGGAGGAGTTCGCTCTCAAAAATGAAAAAAATACAGAAATTTTATCCACTTAATTCAAAATGGCGGACTTCCTGTTGAGTTTCGGGGATGGCTCCAAGAGGCTTTTTTGTGTGTCCTGGTGTGCTCTATAGGCCTCCCAAATATTGTGGATGTAGGTGAAACATGCTGCCGGGGCTGTTTATTAAACATACTGCAGGGGGCGCTATAGCACATGCCCTGCAGAGATGCATACAGTGTTATTCCTTGAGACGACTGTGATGTGTGTGTAAATTTTGGTGAGCTGTTGAACATTCTAAGCCTGTCAAAAAGTACTTTGTTTGTCACAAAAACAACGCGTTGCCACGGCAACAGCATTTCATCAAATATCAAAATCTTCACACTGTGGTATTGTCTGGGGGTGAAGAATTAGCTGACCAATTTTCAGAATGATATGACAAAGTTTGGAGCAATGATGTGTGCAAATGTAATTTCTAAACTGCTTGTTACCAAGAGGTGGCGCTATGACTTTTTCTAAATTTTTCAGTGTGGATGTCCTCAAACTGGTTCTGGTGTCCAGCACATGAAGTTTGGGGCAGATAGGATCCTTTGCAGCTGAGATATGAACACTTCAATTTTCATGGCGAAACATCAAACTTTGCCGTCCCGCCACAGACACGCCTTTTCATCACACGTCACCATTTTTTCTGTGCTTCATCATCAATGTGTTCAGGCTTATGTCACAACATCTGAGGTGAATCTGAGCAACAGGCTAAGAATAGTACATGAAAGTCTAAAAAATGTCAAATTCTTGATACCACAAGGTGGCGCTGTGACTGTGAATGAATCTTGCTGTATGGATGTCATCGAGGCAGGTCTGTGATCATACATGTAAAGTTTCATTCAGATCGGAGCATGTTCAGGAGAGTTAGACAGCATTTCCTGTTTCATGGCGAAGGATCAAATTTCGACAGGCCGCCACGACCACACCCTTTAACTATGGAGGAAGATTTTGATAACTTTTTCTCAGGAAGGTCTGCTGTATGTACTGGCAAAATTTCAGATCGCTCAGACTTTTCCCCGAGGAGGAGTTCATCATAGATTTTGTACAGTTAACGCATGATGGCGCACTTCCTGTTGGGTGTAGAGCATGGCTGTGATTGACTTTTTTGTGTTTCCTGATGTGCTGCATATGCCTCCCAAATTTTTTAGCTCTCGGCCAAATTCCCTCCGAGTTGGCCTAATACCACTTTTTAAAATTTTGTAGGGGGCGCTATGGAGCCATTTTGTCATACACTACCACAATTCCTTTAGAATATAAAATTTTTCACCAGTTCTGGTGTGTGTACAAATTTTCATGAGTTTTTGAGCATGTTTAGGCCCTCAAAAATGCAGTTGTTCTGAGAGACAAATAATAATAATAATAATAATAATAATAAACCGTAGGGTTTCAATAGGGTCCTACGGCACCGTTGGTGCCTTGGACAGCCGGTGCCCTTGCACCGCCTGTCCTCGGCACCTCGGTGCTCGGACCCTAATTAAAGCTGCAAGCAGCGTTGAACGGGTCCTCGCATCCTTGCTGGTCGGCAACCTCAAGCATCTCCATCAGGCAATGCTATGACTGAGAGTGTATTTAGGCCCATGAATGTCACAAAGGCTTGATTCTGAGCACACAGGTCAAATTTCAGGCAGATTGGAGCATGTACAGGCTATTAATTCAGCACTTTGTATCCATCCACCAGGTGGCGCTATCTGTATGACTATATATTGGTCTATGAAACTCATCAGGACTGGACTCTGATCAAACATGTAAAGTTTGAGGCAGATTGCAGCATGTACAGGGGATTAACACAAGACGTCCTGCTTCATGGCGTAACAAAGTTCCGTTGGCTGCCATGGCTACGCCCTTTGAGTTTTGTGAACAATTTTCACAAATATCCAACCTGAAGGCGTGTTTTATATATTGTCCCAAATTCAGGTGTTTTGGAGTTATTGCCTGTGACAAATGAATTGTTGAAAATGACCGAAACTACCAAAAATCTGACATTTAATTCAATATGGCGGACTTCCTGTTGGGTTTAGACAATGACTCCAAGAGACTTTTTTGTTTGCACTGATGTGCTACATATGCATGCCAAATTTAATAGTCATAGGTGAAAGTCTCTGTGGAGGCTATTTTTTAAATGCTGTAGGGGACGCTATGGTACATGCTGTGAATGTATTTTAGGCTATAAATGTGATCAGGACAGGACTGTGTTTAATCATGTGAGGTATGAGGTAGATTGGAGCATGCAGAGGATAGTTAGATAACACTTGATGTTTCATGGCGAACCATCAAATTTCTGGAGGTCGCCATGTCCACACCCTTTGACTCTGGAAGAATCTTTTAATAACTTTTGATCATAACACCGTGTTGTATATCCTGGTAAAATTTGAGGTCTCGAGGAGTTAACCCCTAGGAGGAGATCGCTCTCAAAAATTAAAAAAATAGAGAAAATTTATCCACGTAATTCAAAATGGCGGACTTCCTGTTGAGTTTAGGGGATGGCTCCAAGAGGCTTTTTTGTGTGTCCTGGTGTGCTCTATAGGCCTCCCAAATTTTGTGGATGTTGGTGAAACATGCTGCGGGGGCTGTTTATTAAACATACTGTAGGGGGCGCTATAGCACATGCCCTGTAGAAATGCATACAGTGTTATTCCTTGAGACGACTGTGATGTGTGTGTAAATTTTGGTGAGCTGTTGAACATTCTAAGCCTGTCAAAAAGTACTTTGTTTGTCACAAAAACAACGCGTTGCCACGGCAACAGCATTTCATCAAATATCAAAATCTTCAGACTGTGGCATTGTCAGGGGGTGAAGACTGAGCTGACCAGTTTCCAGAAGGATATGAGAAAGTTTGGAGCAATAATGCAAGCAAATGTAATTTCTAAACTACTTGTTACCAATAGGTGGCGCTATGACTTTTTCTAAATTTTTCAGTGTGGATGTCCTCAAACTGGTTCTGGTGTCCAGCACATGAAGTTTGGGGCAGACAGGATCCTTTGCAGCTGAGATATGAACACTTCAATTTTCATGGCGAAACATCAAACTTTGCCGTCCCGCCACAGACACGCCTTTTTATCACACGTCACCATTTTTTCTGTGATTCATCATCAATGTGTTCAGGCTTATGTCGCCACATCTGAGGTGAATCTGGCCAACAGGCTAAGAATAGTCCATGAAAGTGTAAAAAATGTCAAATTCTTGATACCACAAGGTGGCGCTGTGACTGTGAATGAATCTTGCTATATGGATGTCATCGAGGCAGATCTGTGATCATACATGTAAAGTTTCATTCAGATCGGAGCATGTTCAGGAGAGTTAGACAGCATTTCCTGTTTCATGGCGAACGATCAAATTTCGACAGGCCGCCACGACCACACCCTTTAACTATGGAGGAAGATTTTGATAAATTTTTCTCAGGAAGGTCTGCTGTATGTACTGGCAAAATTTCAGATCGCTCAGACTTTTCCCCTAGGAGGAGTTCATCATAGATTTTGTACAGTTAACGCATGATGGCGCACTTCCTGTTGGGTGTAGAGCATGGCTGTGATTGACTTTTTTGTGTTTCCTGATGTGCTGCATATGCCTCCCAAATTTTTTAGCTCTCGACCAAATTCCCTCCGAGTTGGCCTAATACCACTTTTTAAAATTTTGTAGGGGGCGCTATGGAGCCATTTTGCCACAGACCTCCACATGCCCTAAAAAATATGAAATTTTTCGCCAGTTCTGATGTGTGTGCAAATTTTCATGACTTTTCGAGCATGTTTAGGCCCTCAAAAATGCAGTTGTTCTGAGAGACAAATAATAATAATAATAATAATTAAAGCTGCAAGCAGCGTTGAACGGGTCCTCGCATCCTTGCTGGTCGGCAACCTCAAGCATCTCCACCAGGCAATGCTATGACTGAGAGTGTATTTAGGCCCATGAATGTCACAAAGGCTTGATTCTGAGCACACAGGTCAAATTTCAGGCAGATTGGAGCATGTACAGGCTATTAATTCAGCACTTTGTATCCATCCACCAGGTGGCGCTATCTGTATGACTATATATTGGTCTATGAAACTCATCAGGACTGGACTCTGATCAAACATGTAAAGTTTGAGGCAGATTGCAGCATGTACAGGGGATTAACACAAGACGTCCTGCTTCATGGCGTAACAAAGTTCCGTTGGCTGCCATGGCTACGCCCTTTGAGTTTTGTGAACAATTTTCACAAATATCCAACCTGAAGGCGTGTTTTATATATTGTCCCAAATTCAGGTGTTTTGGAGTTATTGCCTGTGACAAATGAATTGTTGAAAATGACCGAAACTACCAAAAATCTGACATTTAATTCAATATGGCGGACTTCCTGTTGGGTTTAGACAATGACTCCAAGAGACTTTTTTGTTTGCACTGATGTGCTACATATGCATGCCAAATTTAATAGTCATAGGTGAAAGTCTCTGTGGAGGCTATTTTTTAAATGCTGTAGGGGACGCTATGGTACATGCTGTGAATGTATTTTAGGCTATAAATGTGATCAGGACAGGACTGTGTTTAATCATGTGAGGTATGAGGTAGATTGGAGCATGCAGAGGATAGTTAGATAACACTTGATGTTTCATGGCGAACCATCAAATTTCTGGAGGTCGCCATGTCCACACCCTTTGACTCTGGAAGAATCTTTTAATAACTTTTGATCATAACACCGTGTTGTATATCCTGGTAAAATTTGAGGTCTCGAGGAGTTAACCCCTAGGAGGAGATCGCTCTCAAAAATTAAAAAAATAGAGAAAATTTATCCACGTAATTCAAAATGGCGGACTTCCTGTTGAGTTTAGGGGATGGCTCCAAGAGGCTTTTTTGTGTGTCCTGGTGTGCTCTATAGGCCTCCCAAATTTTGTGGATGTTGGTGAAACATGCTGCGGGGGCTGTTTATTAAACATACTGTAGGGGGCGCTATAGCACATGCCCTGTAGAAATGCATACAGTGTTATTCCTTGAGACGACTGTGATGTGTGTGTAAATTTTGGTGAGCTGTTGAACATTCTAAGCCTGTCAAAAAGTACTTTGTTTGTCACAAAAACAACGCGTTGCCACGGCAACAGCATTTCATCAAATATCAAAATCTTCAGACTGTGGCATTGTCAGGGGGTGAAGACTGAGCTGACCAGTTTCCAGAAGGATATGACAAAGTTTGGAGCAATCATGCACGCAAATGTAATTTCTAAACTGCTTGTTACCAATAGGTGGCGCTATGACTTTTTCTAAATGTTTCAGTGTGGATGTCCTCAAACTGGTTCTGGTGTCCAGCACATGAAGTTTGGGGCAGACAGGATCCTTTGCAGCTGAGATATGAACACTTCAATTTTCATGGCGAAACATCAAATTTTGCCGTCCCGCCACAGACACGCCTTTTGATGACACATCACCATTTTTTCTGGGATTCATCTTCAATGTGTTCAGGCTTATGTCACCACATCTGAGATGAATCTGAGCAACAGGCTAGGAATAGTACATGAAAGTCTAAAAAATGACAAATTCTTGATACCACAAGGTGGCACTGGGACTGTGAATGAATATTGCTATATGGATGTCATCGAGGCAGGTCCGTGATCATACATGTAAAGTTTGATTCAGATTGGAGCATGTTCAGGAGAGTTACACAGCATTTCCTGTTTCATGGCGAAAGATCAAATTTCGACAGGCCACCACGACCACACCCTTTTACTATGGAGGAAGATTTTGATAACTTTTTCTCAGAAAGGCCTGCTGTATGTACTGGCAAAATTTCAGATCGCTAAGACTTTCCCCCAAGGAGGAGTTCATCATCGATTTTTACAGTTAACGCATGATGGCGCACTTCCTGTCGGGTTTAAAGCATGGCTGTGATTGACTTTTTTGTGTTTTCTGATGTGCTGCATATGCCTCCCAAATTTTGTAGGTCTCGACCAAATTCCCTCTGAGTTGGCCTAATACCACTTTTTAAAATTTTGTAGGGGGCGCTATGGAGCCATTTTTGCACACATCTCCACATGCCCTAAAAATATGAAATTTTTCGCCAGTTCTGATGTGTGTGCAAATTTTCATGACTTTTCGAGCATGTTCAGGCCCTGAAAAATGCAGTTCTTTTGGCAGGATAATAATAATAATTAAAGCTGCAAGCAGCGATGGACGGGTCCTCGCATCCACGCTGGTCGGCGAATCCATGCACGTTCACCAGGTGGCACTGTGACTGAGAGTGTGTGTCGGCCTCTGAATCACATCTGGACCAGAGTTTAATCACACATAAAATTTCAGCCAGATTGGAGCATGTTCAGACTAGTTATATAGCATTTCCTGCCCATCCACCACCAGGTGGCGCTGCAACTCAGAGTGTATTTCAAACAGTGGATGTGATGAGGGTTGGACTCTGATCACTCATGTAAAGTTTCAGGCTGATTTGACCATGTAGAGACCAGTTATACAGCATTTACTGTCCATCCAACAGGTGGCGCTGCAACTGAGAGTGTCTGTTGGCCTGTCGATGTGATCAGGATTGGATTGTGATCACACATGGAAAGTTTGAGGCAGATTGGAGCATGCAGAGGAGAGTTACACAGCAGTTGATGTTTCTTGGCGAAGGATCAAAACTCTAATGGTCGCCATGGCCACGCCATTTAGCTTCTGGTTAAACTTTTGATAACTTTTCATCACCAAGTCCTGCTGTGTGGACTGACAAAATTTCAGGTCTCCTGGAATTATCCCCTAGGAGGTATTAACTCTCAAAAAAGAGAAAAATCATCAAAAATCTCACAATTAATCCAAGATGGCCGACTTCCTGTTGGGTTTAGGACATGGCTCCAAGAGGCTTTTTTGTGCATCCTGATGTGCTCTATAAGCCTCCCAAATTTCATGGATGTAGGGGAAACGTGCTGGGGGGGCTGTTTGTTAAAAATACTGTCGGGGGCGCTATAGCATGTGCAGTGCCGAGATGCATACGGTGTCGTTGCTTGGGTCGATGGTGATGTGTGTGGTAATTTTAGTGAGCACTGGAGTATTTCTAACCTGTCAAACAGCACTTTGTTTTTCATGGCGATATTTGGTTGCTACGGCAACAGCGTTTGCATGAAATGTCACACCCTTGACAGTGTGGGATTGTCACGAGGTGAAGACTCGACTGACCAATTTCCAGCATGATATCACCACGTTTGGGGCCATTGTACCTGAAAATATAAGGCCTTAAACTTACTATTACCAACAGGTGGCGCTATGACTTTTTCAGAATTTATGAGTGTGGATGTGTTCAGACTGGACCTGGTGTCCATCATGTGAAGTTTGGGGCAGATAGGATCTTGTTCAGCTGAGATATGAATTGTTAAATTTTCATGGCGAAACATCGAAATTGGTTTGGCCGCCACAGACACGCCCTTTGATGACAAGTCACCATTTTCACTGGGATGCATCATCAATGTGTTTAGGCTGTTGTCACTGCATTTGAAGTGAATATGATCAACCGGGTAACAATAGGGTATGAAAGTGTAAAAGATGTCTATTTCCTGAAACCACAAGGTGGCGCTATGACTGTCAATGAATATCCCAATGTGGATGACATCAGGACAGGACTGTCATCATACATGTAAAGTTTCAGGCAGATTGGAGCATGTTGAGAAGAATTAGACACCACTTCCTGTTTCATGGCGAAGGATCAGTTGTTTGAGGCTCTGCCATGGCCACACCTTTTGGCTTCTGGTTGAGTTTTTGGTAACTTTTCATCAGAAAGGTCTGGTGCATGTACTGGCCAAATTTCAGTTCTCTCAGACTTATCCACTAGGAGCTATAAATTTTGACAAATGTAAAGCAAATTCAAGATGGCCGACTTCCTGTTGGGTTTAGGGTGTGGCTGTGATTGACTTTTTGGTGTGTCCTGATGTGGTGCATATGCCCACCAAATATTGTAGCTGTAAATAAAACATTGTGGAAGTTGGCCTAATGACCACTTTTTCAATTTTGCAGGTGGCGCTATAGAACCATTTTTCCACATATATGCGCAACTCCCATAAAATATCAAATTTTTCGCCAGTCCTGATGTGCACGCCAAATTTCACGCGTTTTGGTTCATGATAAGGCCCCCAAAAAGGCAATTCATTTGCCGGGAGAAATTAATTTTGACAAATTTACAGCAAATTGAAGATGGCCGACTTCCTGTTGGGTTTAGGGCGTGGCTGTAATTGACTTTTTGGTGTGTCCTGATGTTCTGCATATGCCCACCAAATATTGTAGCTGTACATGAAACATTGTGGCAGTTGGCCTAATGACTACTTTTTCAAGTTTGCAGGTGGCGCTATAGAGCCATTTTGCCACGCACATGCGCAACTCCCATAAAATATCAAATTTTTCGCCAGTCCTGATGTGCATGCCAAATTTCACGCGTTTTGGAATATGATAAGGCCGCCAAAAAGCCAATTTACTTTACGGGAGAAAAAAATAATAATAATAATAATTAAAGCTGCAAGCAGCGTTGAACGGGTCCTCGCATCCTTGCTGGTCGGCGACCCCAAGCATTTCCACCAGGCAATGCTGCGACTGAGAGTGTATTTAGGCCCATGAATGTCACGAGGACTGGATTCTGAGCACACAGGTCAAATTTCAGGCAGATTGGAGCATGTACAGGCTATTTATGCAGCACTTTCTGTCCATCCACCAGGTGGCGCTATCTTTGTGACTGTATATTGGTCTATGAAACTCATCAGGACTGGACTGTGCTCAAACATGTAAAGTTTGAGGCAGATTGCAGCATGTACAGGGGATTTACACAAGACGCCCTGCGTCATGGCGTAACATGAAAGTTCAGTTGGCTGCCATGGCCACACCCTTTGAGTTTTGTGAACAATTTTCACAAACATGCAACCTGAAGGCGTGTTTTATATTTTGTCCCAATTTCAGTTGTTTTGGAGCTATTACCTGTGAGAAATCAATTGTGGAAAATGACCAAAAATCTGACATTAAATTCAAAATAGCGGACTTCCTGTTGGGTTTAGAGAATGACTCCAAGAGACTTTTTTGGTTACACTGACGTGCTACATATTGCATGCCAAATTTCATAGTCATAGGTGAAAGTCCCTGTGGAGGCTATTTTATTTAAATGCTGTAGGGGGCGCTATGGCACATGCTGTGAATGTATTTTGGCCTATAAATATGATCAGGACAGGACTGTGTTCAATCATGTGAGGTCTGAGGTAGATTGGAGCATGCAGAGGATAGTTAGATAACACTTGATGTTTCATGGCGAACCATCAAAATTCGGGAGGCCGCCATGTCCACACCCTTTGACTCTGGAAGAATTTTTTAATAACTTTTGATCATGACATCGTGTTGTATATCCTGGAAAAATTTGAGGTCTCTTTGAGTTAACTCCTTGGAGGAGTTCGCTCTCAAAAATGAAAAAAATAGAGAAAATTTATCCACGTAATTCAAAATGGCGGACTTCCTGTGGAGTTTAGGGGATGGCTCCAAGAGGCTTTTTTGTGTGTCCTGGTGTGCTCTGTAGGCCTCCCAAATTTTGTGGATCTTGGTGAAACGTGCTGCCGGGGCTGTTTATTAAACATACTGCAGGGGGCGCAACAGCACATACCCTGCAGAGATGCATACAGTGTTATTCCTTGAAACGACTGTGATGTGTGTGTAAATTTTGGTGAGCTGTTGAATATTCTAACACTGTCAAAAAGTACTTTGTTTGTCACAACAACAACACGTTGCCACGGCAACAGCATTTTATCAAACGCTAAAATCTTCACACTTCGGCATTGTCAGGGGGTGAAGACTGAGCTGACCAGTTTCCAGAAGGATATGACAAAGTTTGGAGCAATAATGGACGCAAATGTAATTTCTAAACTACTTGTTACCAATAGGTGGCGCTATGACTTTTTCTAAATTTTTCAGTGTGGATGTCCTCAAAGTGGTTCTGGTGTCCAGCACATGAAGTTTGGGGCAGATAGGATCCTTTGCAGCTGAGATATGAACACTTCAATTTTCATGGTGAAACATCAAACTTTGCCGTCCCGCCACAGACACGCCTTTTCATCACACGTCACCATTTTTTCTGGGATTCATCATCAATGTGTTCAGGCTTATGTCGCCACATCTGAGGTGAATCTGAGCAACAGGCTAAAAACAGTACATGAAAGTCTAAAACTTGTCAAATTCTTGATACCACAAGGTGGCGCTGTGACTGTGAATGAATCTTGCTATATGGATGTCATCGAGGCAGGTCTGTGATCATACATGTAAAGTTTCATTCAGATTGGAGCATGTACAGACTATTTTTGCAGCACTTTGTGTCCATCCACCAGGTGGCACTATGTCTGTGACTGTATAGTGGTCTATGAAACTCATCAGGCCTGGACTCTGATCAAACATGTAAAGTTTGAGGTAGATTACAGCATGTACAGGGGATTTACACAAGACGTCCTGCTTCATGGCGTAACATTAAAGTTCAGTTGGCCGCCATGGCCATGCCCTTTGAGTTTTGTGAACAATTTTCGCAAATATGCAACCTGAAGGTGTTTCTTATATATTTTCCCAAATTCAGGTGTTTTGGAGTTATTGCCAGTGACAAATGAATTGTTGAAAATGACCAAAAACATCAAAAATCTGACATTTAATTCAAAATGGCTGACTTTCTGTTGTGTTTAGAGAATGACTCCAAGAGACTTTTTTGCTTGCACTGATGTGCTACATATGCATGCCAAATTTCATAGTCATAGGTGAAAGTCTGTGTGGAGGCTATTTTTTTTAAATTCTTTTAGGGGGCGCTATGGTAGATGCTGTGAATGTATTTTGGCCAATAAATGTGATCAGGACAGGACTGTGTTTAATCATGTGAGGTCTGAGGTAGATTGGAGCATGCAGAGGATAGTTAGGTAGCACTTGATGTTTCATGGCGAACCATCAAAATTCTGGAGGTCGCCATGTCCACACCCTTTGACTCTGGAAGAATCTTTTAATAACTTTTGATCATAACATCGTGTTGTATATCCTGGCAAAATTTCAGCTCTCTAGACCTTAACCCCGAGGAGGAGTTCGCTCTCAAAAATGAAAAAAATACAGAAATTTTATCCACTTAATTCAAAATGGCGGACTTCCTGTTGAGTTTAGGGGATGGCTCCAAGAGGCTTTTTTGTGTGTCCTGGTGTGCTCTATAGGCCTCCCAAATTTTGTGGATGTTGGTGAAACATGCTGCCGGGGCTGTTTATTAAACATACTGCAGGGGGCGCTATAGCACATGCCCTGCAGAGATGCATACAGTGTTATTCCTTGAGACGACTGTGATGTGTGTGTAAATTTTGGTGAGCTGTTGAACATTCTAAGCCTGTCAAAAAGTACTTTGTTTGTCACAAAAACAACGCGTTGCCACGGCAACAGCATTTCATCAAATATCAAAATCTTCACACTGTGGTATTGTCTGGGGGTGAAGAATTAGCTGACCAATTTTCAGAATGATATGACAAAGTTTGGAGCAATGATGTGTGCAAATGTAATTTCTAAACTGCTTGTTACCAAGAGGTGGCGCTATGACTTTTTCTAAATTTTTCAGTGTGGATGTCCTCAAACTGGTTCTGGTGTCCAGCACATGAAGTTTGGGGCAGATAGGATCCTTTGCAGCTGAGATATGAACACTTCAATTTTCATGGCGAAACATCAAACTTTGCCGTCCCGCCACAGACACGCCTTTTCATCACACGTCACCATATTTTCTGTGCTTCATCATCAATGTGTTCAGGCTTATGTCACAACATCTGAGGTGAATCTGAGCAACAGGCTAAGAATAGTACATGAAAGTCTAAAAAATGTCAAATTCTTGATACCACAAGGTGGCGCTGTGACTGTGAATGAATCTTGCTGTATGGATGTCATTGAGGCAGGTCTGTGATCATACATGTAAAGTTTCATTCAGATCGGAGCATGTTCAGGAGAGTTAGACAGCATTTCCTGTTTCATGGCGAAGGATCAAATTTCGACAGGCCGCCACGACCACACCCTTTAACTATGGAGGAAGATTTTGATAAATTTTTCTCAGGAAGGTCTGCTGTATGTACTGGCAAAATTTCAGATCGCTCAGACTTTTCCCCTAGGAGGAGTTCATCATAGATTTTGTACAGTTAACGCATGATGGCGCACTTCCTGTTGGGTGTAGAGCATGGCTGTGATTGACTTTTTTGTGTTTCCTGATGTGCTGCATATGCCTCCCAAATTTTTTAGCTCTCGACCAAATTCCCTCCGAGTTGGCCTAATACCACTTTTTAAAATTTTGTAGGGGGCGCTATGGAGCCATTTTGCCACAGACCTCCACATGCCCTAAAAAATATGAAATTTTTCGCCAGTTCTGATGTGTGTGCAAATTTTCATGACTTTTCGAGCATGTTTAGGCCCTCAAAAATGCAGTTGTTCTGAGAGACAAATAATAATAATAATAATAATTAAAGCTGCAAGCAGCGTTGAACGGGTCCTCGCATCCTTGCTGGTCGGCAACCTCAAGCATCTCCACCAGGCAATGCTATGACTGAGAGTGTATTTAGGCCCATGAATGTCACAAAGGCTTGATTCTGAGCACACAGGTCAAATTTCAGGCAGATTGGAGCATGTACAGGCTATTAATTCAGCACTTTGTATCCATCCACCAGGTGGCGCTATCTGTATGACTATATATTGGTCTATGAAACTCATCAGGACTGGACTCTGATCAAACATGTAAAGTTTGAGGCAGATTGCAGCATGTACAGGGGATTAACACAAGACGTCCTGCTTCATGGCGTAACAAAGTTCCGTTGGCTGCCATGGCTACGCCCTTTGAGTTTTGTGAACAATTTTCACAAATATCCAACCTGAAGGCGTGTTTTATATATTGTCCCAAATTCAGGTGTTTTGGAGTTATTGCCTGTGACAAATGAATTGTTGAAAATGACCGAAACTACCAAAAATCTGACATTTAATTCAATATGGCGGACTTCCTGTTGGGTTTAGACAATGACTCCAAGAGACTTTTTTGTTTGCACTGATGTGCTACATATGCATGCCAAATTTAATAGTCATAGGTGAAAGTCTCTGTGGAGGCTATTTTTTAAATGCGGTAGGGGACGCTATGGTACATGCTGTGAATGTATTTTAGGCTATAAATGTGATCAGGACAGGACTGTGTTTAATCATGTGAGGTATGAGGTAGATTGGAGCATGCAGAGGATAGTTAGATAACACTTGATGTTTCATGGCGAACCATCAAATTTCTGGAGGTCGCCATGTCCACACCCTTTGACTCTGGAAGAATCTTTTAATAACTTTTGATCATAACACCGTGTTGTATATCCTGGTAAAATTTGAGGTCTCGAGGAGTTAACCCCTAGGAGGAGATCGCTCTCAAAAATTAAAAAAATAGAGAAAATTTATCCACGTAATTCAAAATGGCGGACTTCCTGTTGAGTTTAGGGGATGGCTCCAAGAGGCTTTTTTGTGTGTCCTGGTGTGCTCTATAGGCCTCCCAAATTCTGTGGATGTTGGTGAAACATGCTGCGGGGGCTGTTTATTAAACATACTGTAGGGGGCGCTATAGCACATGCCCTGTAGAAATGCATACAGTGTTATTCCTTGAGACGACTGTGATGTGTGTGTAAATTTTGGTGAGCTGTTGAACATTCTAAGCCTGTCAAAAAGTACTTTGTTTGTCACAAAAACAACGCGTTGCCACGGCAACAGCATTTCATCAAATATCAAAATCTTCAGACTGTGGCATTGTCAGGGGGTGAAGACTGAGCTGACCAGTTTCCAGAAGGATATGAGAAAGTTTGGAGCAATAATGCAAGCAAATGTAATTTCTAAACTACTTGTTACCAATAGGTGGCGCTATGACTTTTTCTAAATTTTTCAGTGTGGATGTCCTCAAACTGGTTCTGGTGTCCAGCACATGAAGTTTGGGGCAGACAGGATCCTTTGCAGCTGAGATATGAACACTTCAATTTTCATGGCGAAACATCAAACTTTGCCGTCCCGCCACAGACACGCCTTTTTATCACACGTCACCATTTTTTCTGTGATTCATCATCAATGTGTTCAGGCTTATGTCGCCACATCTGAGGTGAATCTGGCCAACAGGCTAAGAATAGTCCATGAAAGTGTAAAAAATGTCAAATTCTTGATACCACAAGGTGGCGCTGTGACTGTGAATGAATCTTGCTGTATGGATGTCATCGAGGCAGGTCTGTGATCATACATGTAAAGTTTCATTCAGATCGGAGCATGTTCAGGAGAGTTAGACAGCATTTCCTGTTTCATGGCGAAGGATCAAATTTCGACAGGCCGCCACGACCACACCCTTTAACTATGGAGGAAGATTTTGATAAATTTTTCTCAGGAAGGTCTGCTGTATGTACTGGCAAAATTTCAGATCGCTCAGACTTTTCCCCTAGGAGGAGTTCATCATAGATTTTGTACAGTTAACGCATGATGGCGCACTTCCTGTTGGGTGTAGAGCATGGCTGTGATTGACTTTTTTGTGTTTCCTGATGTGCTGCATATGCCTCCCAAATTTTTTAGCTCTCGACCAAATTCCCTCCGAGTTGGCCTAATACCACTTTTTAAAATTTTGTAGGGGGCGCTATGGAGCCATTTTGCCACAGACCTCCACATGCCCTAAAAAATATGAAATTTTTCGCCAGTTCTGATGTGTGTGCAAATTTTCATGACTTTTCGAGCATGTTTAGGCCCTCAAAAATGCAGTTGTTCTGAGAGACAAATAATAATAATAATAATAATTAAAGCTGCAAGCAGCGTTGAACGGGTCCTCGCATCCTTGCTGGTCGGCAACCTCAAGCATCTCCACCAGGCAATGCTATGACTGAGAGTGTATTTAGGCCCATGAATGTCACAAAGGCTTGATTCTGAGCACACAGGTCAAATTTCAGGCAGATTGGAGCATGTACAGGCTATTAATTCAGCACTTTGTATCCATCCACCAGGTGGCGCTATCTGTATGACTATATATTGGTCTATGAAACTCATCAGGACTGGACTCTGATCAAACATGTAAAGTTTGAGGCAGATTGCAGCATGTACAGGGGATTAACACAAGACGTCCTGCTTCATGGCGTAACAAAGTTCCGTTGGCTGCCATGGCTACGCCCTTTGAGTTTTGTGAACAATTTTCACAAATATCCAACCTGAAGGCGTGTTTTATATATTGTCCCAAATTCAGGTGTTTTGGAGTTATTGCCTGTGACAAATGAATTGTTGAAAATGACCGAAACTACCAAAAATCTGACATTTAATTCAATATGGCGGACTTCCTGTTGGGTTTAGACAATGACTCCAAGAGACTTTTTTGTTTGCACTGATGTGCTACATATGCATGCCAAATTTAATAGTCATAGGTGAAAGTCTCTGTGGAGGCTATTTTTTAAATGCGGTAGGGGACGCTATGGTACATGCTGTGAATGTATTTTAGGCTATAAATGTGATCAGGACAGGACTGTGTTTAATCATGTGAGGTATGAGGTAGATTGGAGCATGCAGAGGATAGTTAGATAACACTTGATGTTTCATGGCGAACCATCAAATTTCTGGAGGTCGCCATGTCCACACCCTTTGACTCTGGAAGAATCTTTTAATAACTTTTGATCATAACACCGTGTTGTATATCCTGGTAAAATTTGAGGTCTCGAGGAGTTAACCCCTAGGAGGAGATCGCTCTCAAAAATTAAAAAAATAGAGAAAATTTATCCACGTAATTCAAAATGGCGGACTTCCTGTTGAGTTTAGGGGATGGCTCCAAGAGGCTTTTTTGTGTGTCCTGGTGTGCTCTATAGGCCTCCCAAATTCTGTGGATGTTGGTGAAACATGCTGCGGGGGCTGTTTATTAAACATACTGTAGGGGGCGCTATAGCACATGCCCTGTAGAAATGCATACAGTGTTATTCCTTGAGACGACTGTGATGTGTGTGTAAATTTTGGTGAGCTGTTGAACATTCTAAGCCTGTCAAAAAGTACTTTGTTTGTCACAAAAACAACGCGTTGCCACGGCAACAGCATTTCATCAAATATCAAAATCTTCAGACTGTGGCATTGTCAGGGGGTGAAGACTGAGCTGACCAGTTTCCAGAAGGATATGAGAAAGTTTGGAGCAATAATGCAAGCAAATGTAATTTCTAAACTACTTGTTACCAATAGGTGGCGCTATGACTTTTTCTAAATTTTTCAGTGTGGATGTCCTCAAACTGGTTCTGGTGTCCAGCACATGAAGTTTGGGGCAGACAGGATCCTTTGCAGCTGAGATATGAACACTTCAATTTTCATGGCGAAACATCAAACTTTGCCGTCCCGCCACAGACACGCCTTTTTATCACACGTCACCATTTTTTCTGTGATTCATCATCAATGTGTTCAGGCTTATGTCGCCACATCTGAGGTGAATCTGGCCAACAGGCTAAGAATAGTCCATGAAAGTGTAAAAAATGTCAAATTCTTGATACCACAAGGTGGCGCTGTGACTGTGAATGAATCTTGCTGTATGGATGTCATCGAGGCAGGTCTGTGATCATACATGTAAAGTTTCATTCAGATCGGAGCATGTTCAGGAGAGTTAGACAGCATTTCCTGTTTCATGGCGAAGGATCAAATTTCGACAGGCCGCCACGACCACACCCTTTAACTATGGAGGAAGATTTTGATAAATTTTTCTCAGGAAGGTCTGCTGTATGTACTGGCAAAATTTCAGATCGCTCAGACTTTTCCCCTAGGAGGAGTTCATCATAGATTTTGTACAGTTAACGCATGATGGCGCACTTCCTGTTGGGTGTAGAGCATGGCTGTGATTGACTTTTTTGTGTTTCCTGATGTGCTGCATATGCCTCCCAAATTTTTTAGCTCTCGACCAAATTCCCTCCGAGTTGGCCTAATACCACTTTTTAAAATTTTGTAGGGGGCGCTATGGAGCCATTTTGCCACAGACCTCCACATGCCCTAAAAAATATGAAATTTTTCGCCAGTTCTGATGTGTGTGCAAATTTTCATGACTTTTCGAGCATGTTTAGGCCCTCAAAAATGCAGTTGTTCTGAGAGACAAATAATAATAATAATAATAATTAAAGCTGCAAGCAGCGTTGAACGGGTCCTCGCATCCTTGCTGGTCGGCAACCTCAAGCATCTCCACCAGGCAATGCTATGACAGAGTGTATTTAGGCCCATGAATGTCACAAAGGCTTGATTCTGAGCACACAGGTCAAATTTCAGGCAGATTGGAGCATGTACAGGCTATTAATTCAGCACTTTGTATCCATCCACCAGGTGGCGCTATCTGTATGACTATATATTGGTCTATGAAACTCATCAGGACTGGACTCTGATCAAACATGTAAAGTTTGAGGCAGATTGCAGCATGTACAGGGGATTAACACAAGACGTCCTGCTTCATGGCGTAACAAAGTTCCGTTGGCTGCCATGGCTACGCCCTTTGAGTTTTGTGAACAATTTTCACAAATATCCAACCTGAAGGCGTGTTTTATATATTGTCCCAAATTCAGGTGTTTTGGAGTTATTGCCTGTGACAAATGAATTGTTGAAAATGACCGAAACTACCAAAAATCTGACATTTAATTCAATATGGCGGACTTCCTGTTGGGTTTAGACAATGACTCCAAGAGACTTTTTTGTTTGCACTGATGTGCTACATATGCATGCCAAATTTAATAGTCATAGGTGAAAGTCTCTGTGGAGGCTATTTTTTAAATGCTGTAGGGGACGCTATGGTACATGCTGTGAATGTATTTTAGGCTATAAATGTGATCAGGACAGGACTGTGTTTAATCATGTGAGGTATGAGGTAGATTGGAGCATGCAGAGGATAGTTAGATAACACTTGATGTTTCATGGCGAACCATCAAATTTCTGGAGGTCGCCATGTCCACACCCTTTGACTCTGGAAGAATCTTTTAATAACTTTTGATCATAACACCGTGTTGTATATCCTGGTAAAATTTGAGGTCTCGAGGAGTTAACCCCTAGGAGGAGATCGCTCTCAAAAATTAAAAAAATAGAGAAAATTTATCCACGTAATTCAAAATGGCGGACTTCCTGTTGAGTTTAGGGGATGGCTCCAAGAGGCTTTTTTGTGTGTCCTGGTGTGCTCTATAGGCCTCCCAAATTTTGTGGATGTTGGTGAAACATGCTGCGGGGGCTGTTTATTAAACATACTGTAGGGGGCGCTATAGCACATGCCCTGTAGAAATGCATACAGTGTTATTCCTTGAGACGACTGTGATGTGTGTGTAAATTTTGGTGAGCTGTTGAACATTCTAAGCCTGTCAAAAAGTACTTTGTTTGTCACAAAAACAACGCGTTGCCACGGCAACAGCATTTCATCAAATATCAAAATCTTCAGACTGTGGCATTGTCAGGGGGTGAAGACTGAGCTGACCAGTTTCCAGAAGGATATGAGAAAGTTTGGAGCAATAATGCAAGCAAATGTAATTTCTAAACTACTTGTTACCAATAGGTGGCGCTATGACTTTTTCTAAATTTTTCAGTGTGGATGTCCTCAAACTGGTTCTGGTGTCCAGCACATGAAGTTTGGGGCAGACAGGATCCTTTGCAGCTGAGATATGAACACTTCAATTTTCATGGCGAAACATCAAACTTTGCCGTCCCGCCACAGACACGCCTTTTTATCACACGTCACCATTTTTTCTGTGATTCATCATCAATGTGTTCAGGCTTATGTCGCCACATCTGAGGTGAATCTGGCCAACAGGCTAAGAATAGTCCATGAAAGTGTAAAAAATGTCAAATTCTTGATACCACAAGGTGGCGCTGTGACTGTGAATGAATCTTGCTATATGGATGTCATCGAGGCAGGTCTGTGATCATACATGTAAAGTTTCATTCAGATCGGAGCATGTTCAGGAGAGTTAGACAGCATTTCCTGTTTCATGGCGAAGGATCAAATTTCGACAGGCCGCCACGACCACACCCTTTAACTATGGAGGAAGATTTTGATAAATTTTTCTCAGGAAGGTCTGCTGTATGTACTGGCAAAATTTCAGATCGCTCAGACTTTTCCCCTAGGAGGAGTTCATCATAGATTTTGTACAGTTAACGCATGATGGCGCACTTCCTGTTGGGTGTAGAGCATGGCTGTGATTGACTTTTTTGTGTTTCCTGATGTGCTGCATATGCCTCCCAAATTTTTTAGCTCTCGACCAAATTCCCTCCGAGTTGGCCTAATACCACTTTTTAAAATTTTGTAGGGGGCGCTATGGAGCCATTTTGCCACAGACCTCCACATGCCCTAAAAAATATGAAATTTTTCGCCAGTTCTGATGTGTGTGCAAATTTTCATGACTTTTCGAGCATGTTTAGGCCCTCAAAAATGCAGTTGTTCTGAGAGACAAATAATAATAATAATAATAATTAAAGCTGCAAGCAGCGTTGAACGGGTCCTCGCATCCTTGCTGGTCGGCAACCTCAAGCATCTCCACCAGGCAATGCTATGACTGAGAGTGTATTTAGGCCCATGAATGTCACAAAGGCTTGATTCTGAGCACACAGGTCAAATTTCAGGCAGATTGGAGCATGTACAGGCTATTAATTCAGCACTTTGTATCCATCCACCAGGTGGCGCTATCTGTATGACTATATATTGGTCTATGAAACTCATCAGGACTGGACTCTGATCAAACATGTAAAGTTTGAGGCAGATTGCAGCATGTACAGGGGATTAACACAAGACGTCCTGCTTCATGGCGTAACAAAGTTCCGTTGGCTGCCATGGCTACGCCCTTTGAGTTTTGTGAACAATTTTCACAAATATCCAACCTGAAGGCATGTTTTATATATTGTCCCAAATTCAGGTGTTTTGGAGTTATTGCCTGTGACAAATGAATTGTTGAAAATGACCGAAACTACCAAAAATCTGACATTTAATTCAATATGGCGGACTTCCTGTTGGGTTTAGACAATGACTCCAAGAGACTTTTTTGTTTGCACTGATGTGCTACATATGCATGCCAAATTTAATAGTCATAGGTGAAAGTCTCTGTGGAGGCTATTTTTTAAATGCTGTAGGGGACGCTATGGTACATGCTGTGAATGTATTTTAGGCTATAAATGTGATCAGGACAGGACTGTGTTTAATCATGTGAGGTATGAGGTAGATTGGAGCATGCAGAGGATAGTTAGATAACACTTGATGTTTCATGGCGAACCATCAAATTTCTGGAGGTCGCCATGTCCACACCCTTTGACTCTGGAAGAATCTTTTAATAACTTTTGATCATAACACCGTGTTGTATATCCTGGTAAAATTTGAGGTCTCGAGGAGTTAACCCCTAGGAGGAGATCGCTCTCAAAAATTAAAAAAATAGAGAAAATTTATCCACGTAATTCAAAATGGCGGACTTCCTGTTGAGTTTAGGGGATGGCTCCAAGAGGCTTTTTGTGTGTCCTGGTGTGCTCTATAGGCCTCCCAAATTTTGTGGATGTTGGTGAAACATGCTGCGGGGGCTGTTTATTAAACATACTGTAGGGGGCGCTATAGCACATGCCCTGTAGAAATGCATACAGTGTTATTCCTTGAGACGACTGTGATGTGTGTGTAAATTTTGGTGAGCTGTTGAACATTCTAAGCCTGTCAAAAAGTACTTTGTTTGTCACAAAAACAACGCGTTGCCACGGCAACAGCATTTCATCAAATATCAAAATCTTCAGACTGTGGCATTGTCAGGGGGTGAAGACTGAGCTGACCAGTTTCCAGAAGGATATGAGAAAGTTTGGAGCAATAATGCAAGCAAATGTAATTTCTAAACTACTTGTTACCAATAGGTGGCGCTATGACTTTTTCTAAATTTTTCAGTGTGGATGTCCTCAAACTGGTTCTGGTGTCCAGCACATGAAGTTTGGGGCAGACAGGATCCTTTGCAGCTGAGATATGAACACTTCAATTTTCATGGCGAAACATCAAACTTTGCCGTCCCGCCACAGACACGCCTTTTTATCACACGTCACCATTTTTTCTGTGATTCATCATCAATGTGTTCAGGCTTATGTCGCCACATCTGAGGTGAATCTGGCCAACAGGCTAAGAATAGTCCATGAAAGTGTAAAAAATGTCAAATTCTTGATACCACAAGGTGGCGCTGTGACTGTGAATGAATCTTGCTATATGGATGTCATCGAGGCAGGTCTGTGATCATACATGTAAAGTTTCATTCAGATCGGAGCATGTTCAGGAGAGTTAGACAGCATTTCCTGTTTCATGGCGAAGGATCAAATTTTGACAGGCCGCCACGACCACACCCTTTAACTATGGAGGAAGATTTTGATAAATTTTTCTCAGGAAGGCCTGCTGTATGTACTGGCAAAATTTCAGATCGCTCAGACTTTCCCCCTAGGAGGAGTTCATCATAGATTTTGTACAGTTAACGCATGATGGCGCCCTTCCTGTTGGGTTTAGAGCATGGCTGTGATTGACTTTTTTGTGTTTCCTGATGTGCTGCATATGCCTCCCAAATTTTTTAGCTCTCGGCCAAATGCCCTCTGAGTTGGCCTAATACCACTTTTTAAAATTTTGTAGGGGGCGCTATGGAGTCATTTTTGCACACACCTCCACATGCCCTAAAAAATATGAAATTTTTCGCCAGTTCTGATGTGTGTGCAAATTTTCATGACTTTTCGAGCATGTTCAGGCCATGAAAAATGCAGTTCTTTTGGCAGAATAATAATAATAATAATAATAATCATAAAAAACCCTAAGGTTTCAATAGGGTCCTTCGGCACCGTTGGTGCCTTGGACAGCCGGTGCACTTGCACCGCCTGTCCTCGGCACCTTGGTGCTCGGACCCTAATAATAATAAACTTTAGGGTTTCAATAGGGTCCTACGGCACCGTTGGTGCCTTGGACAGCCTGTCCTCGGCACCTCGGTGCTCGGACCCTAATTAAAGCTGCGAGCAGCGTTGGACGGGTCCTCGCATCCTTGCTGGTCGGCGACCCCAGGCATGTCCACCAGGCAATTCTACGAGTGAGAGTGTATTTCGGCCCATGAATGTCTCAAAGGTTGGATTCTGAGCACACAGGTCAAATTTCAGGCAGATTGGAGCATGGCCAGGCTATTTTTGCAGCACTTTCTGTCCATCCACCAGGTGGCGCTATCTCTGTGACTGTATAATGGTCTATTAAACTCATCAGGACTGGACTCTGATCAAATATGTAAAGGTTGAGGTACATTACAGCATGTACAGGGGATTTACACAAGATGTGCTGCTTCATGGCGTAACATTAAAGTTCAGTTGGCCGCCATGGCCACACCCTTTGAGTTTTGCAAACAATTTTCACAAATATGCAACCTGTAGGCGTGTTGTATATATTGTCCCAAATTCAAGTGTTTTGGAGTTATTTCCTGTGAGAAATGAATTGTTGAAAATGACTAAAAACACCAAAAATATGACATGAAATTCAAAATAGCGGACTTCCTGTTGGGTTTAGAGAATTACTCCAAGAGACTTTTTTGTTTGCACTGATGTGCTACATATGCATGTCAAATTTCATAGTTATAGGTGAAAGTCTGTGTGGAGGCTATTTTTTAAATGCTGTAGGGGGCGCTATGGTACATGCTGTGAATGTATTTTGGCCTATAAATGTGATCAGGACAGGACTGTGTTTAATCATGTGGGGTCTGAGGTAGATTGGAGCATGCAGAGGATAGTTAGGTAGCACTTGATGTTTCATGGCGAACCATCAAAATTCTGGAGGTCGCCATGTCCACACCCTTTGACTCTGGAAGAATCTTTTAATAACTTTTGATCATAACATCGTGTTGTATATCCTGGCAAAATTTCAGGTCTCTTGACCTTAACCCCGAAGAGGAGTTCGCTCTCAAAAATTAAAAAAATAGAGAAAATTTGTCCACTTAATTCAAAATGGCGGACTTCCTGTTGGGTTTAGGGGATGGCTCCAAGAGGCTTTTTTGTGTGTCCTGGTGTGCTCTATAGGCCTCCCAAATTTTGTGGATGCTGGTGAAACGTGATGCCGGGGCTGTTTATTAAATATACTGCAGGGGGCGCTATAGCACATGCCCTGTGGAGATGCATACAGTGTTATTCCTTGAGACGACTGTGATGTGTGTGTAAATTTTGGTGAGCTGTTGAACATTCTAAGCCTATCAAAAAGTACTTTGTTTGTCACAACAACAACACGTTGCCACGGCAACAGCATTTTATCAAATGCTAAAATCTTCACACTTTGGCATTGTCAGGGTGTGATGAATCAGCTGACCAATTTTCAGAAGGATATGAAAAAGTTTGGAGCAATGGTGTGTGCAAATGTAATTTCTAAACTTCTTGTTATCAATAGGTGGCGCTACAACTTTTCCTAAAATTTTGAGTGTGGATGTCCTCAGAGTGGGCCTGGTGTCCAGCACATGAAGTTTGGGGCAGATAGGATGAGGATTTGCTGAGATATAAACATTTTAGTAGTCATGGCGAGACATCGAAATTCGCCACGCCGCCACAGACACACCTTTTGATGACACGTCACCATTTTCACTGTGAATCATCATCAACATGTTAAGGTTTATGTCACCACATTTGAGGTGAATCTGAGAAAGAGGCAAAGAATAATACATCAAAGTGTAAAAAATGACATTTTCTGTTGCCAGCAGGTGGCGCTCTGACTATGAATGGATTTCATCATATGGATGTGATCAGGGCAGGAATCTGATCATACATATAAAGTTTCAGGCAGATTGGAGCATGTTCAGGGCATTTACACAGCACTTGAAATTTCATGGCGAAGGATCAAAATTCCACAGACCGCCACGGACACGCCCTTTGACTTTTGAAAAAGATTTTAATAACTTTTGCTCATTAAGGCCTCCTGAATGTACTGGTTGAATTTGAGGCGAATTGGAGTTTCCCCTTGGGAGGACTTCGCTCTGGAAAAAAATGAAAAATGGGGAAAATCTGACATTCACCGTAAAACAGCTCACTTCCTGTTGGGTTTGGAATATGGCTGTTACTGACTTTTTTGTTCAGTCTGATGTGCTGCATATGTGTACCAAATTTGGTAGCTGTAGGTGAAACATGATGGCCGTGGGAAAGTGTAGGGGGCGCTATGGAGCCATTTTGCCACACACCTCCACAATCCCTTTAAAATATGAAATTTTTCACCAGTCCTGATGTGTGTACAAATTTTCATGACTTTTTGAGCATGTTTAGGGCCTCAAAAATGCAATTGTTCTGAGAGACAAATAATAATTAAAGCTGCGAGCAGCATTGAACGGGTCCTCGCATCCTTGCTGGTCGGCGACCCCAAGCATGTCCACCAGGCAATGCTGCGACAAAGTGTATTTCGGCTCATGGATGTAACGAGGACTGGATTCTGAGCACTCAGGTCAAATTTCAGACAGATTGGAGCATGTACAGACTATTTTTGCAGCACTTTGTATCCATCCACCAGGTGGCACTATGTCTGTGACTGTATAGTGGTCTATGAAACTCATCAGGACTGGACTCTGATCAAACATGTAAAGTTTGAGGTAGATTACAGCATGTACAGGGGATTTACACAAGACGTCCTGCTTCATGGCGTAACATTAAAGTTCAGTTGGCCGCCATGGCCATGCCCTTTGAGTTTTGTGAACAATTTTCACAAATATGCAACCTGAAGGCGTTTCTTATATATTTTCCCAAATTCAGGTGTTTTGGAGTTATTGCCAGTGACAAATGAATTGTTGAAAATGACCAAAAACACCAAAAATCTGACATTTAATTCAAAATGGCTGACTTTCTGTTGTGTTTAGAGAATGACTCCAAGAGACTTTTTTGCTTGCACTGATGTGCTACATATGCATGCCAAATTTCATAGTCATAGGTGAAAGTCTGTGTGGAGGCTATTTTTTAAATGCTGTAGGGGGCACTATGGTAGATGCTGTGAATGTATTTTGGCCAATAAATGTGATCAGGACAGGACTGTGTTTAATCATGTGAGGTCTGAGGTAGACTGGAGCATGCAGAGGATAGTTAGGTAGCACTTGATGTTTCATGGCGAACCATCAAAATTCTGGAGGTCGCCATGTCCACACCCTTTGACTCTGCAAGAATCTTTTAATAACTTTTGATCATAACATCATGTTGTATATCTTGGCAAAATTTCAGCTCTCCAGACCTTAACCCCAAGGAGGAGTTTGCTCTCAAAAATTAAAAAAATAGAGAAAATTTATCCACGTAATTCAAAATGGCGGACTTCTTGTTGAGTTTAGGGGATGGCTCCAAGAGGCTTTTTTGTGTGTCCTGGTGTGCTCTATAGGCCTCCCAAATTTTGTGGATGTAGGTGAAACATGCTGCGGGGGCTGTTTATTAAACATACTGCAGGGGGCGCTATAGCACATGCCCTGCAGAGATGCATACAGTGTTATTCCTTGAGACGACTGTGATGTGTGTGTAAATTTTGGTGAGCTGTTGAACATTCTAAGCCTGTCAAAAAGTACTTTGTTTGTCACAAAAACAACGCGTTGCCACGGCAACAGCATTTCATCAAATATCAAAATCTTCACACTGTGGTATTGTCTGGGGGTGAAGAATTAGCTGACCAATTTTCAGAATGATATGACAAAGTTTGGAGCAATGATCTGTGCAAATGTAATTTCTAAACTGCTTGTTACCAAGAGGTGGCGCTATGACTTTGTCTAAATTTTTCAGTGTGGATGTCCTCAAACTGGTTCTGGTGTCCAGCACATGAAGTTTGGGGCAGATAGGATCCTTTGCAGCTGAGATATGAACACTTCAATTTTCATGGCGAAACATCAAACTTTGCCGTCCCGCCACAGACACGCCTTTTCATCACACGTCACCATTTTTTCTGTGCTTCATCATCAATGTGTTCAGGCTTATGTCACAACATCTGAGGTGAATCTGAGCAACAGGCTAAGAATAGTACGTGAAAGTCTAAAAAATGTCAAATTCTTGATACCACAAGGTGGCGCTGTGACTGTGAATGAATCTTGCTGTATGGATGTCATCGAGGCAGGTCTGTGATCATACATGTAAAGTTTCATTCAGATTGGAGCATGTTCAGGAGAGTTACACAGCATTTCCTGTTTCATGGCGAAGGATCAAATTTTGACAGGCCGCCACGACTTTTCCCCTAGGAGGAGTTCATCATAGATTTTGTACAGTTAACGCATGATGGCGCACTTCCTGTTGGGTGTAGAGCATGGCTGTGATTGACTTTTTTGTGTTTCCTGATGTGCTGCATATGCCTCCCAAATTTTTTAGCTCTCGGCCAAATTCCCTCCGAGTTGGCCTAATACCACTTTTTAAAATTTTGTAGGGGGCGTTATGGAGCCATTTTGCCACACACCTCCACTTGTCCTAAAAAATATGAAATTTTTCGCCAGTTCTGATGTGTGTGCAAATTTTCATGACTTTCGAGCATGTTCAGGCCATGAAAAATGCAGTTCTTTTGGCAGGATAACAATAATAATAATAATAATAAAAAACCCTAAGGTTCCAATAGGGTCCTTCGGCACCGTTGGTGCCTTGGACAGTCGGTGCCCTTGCACCGCCTGTCCTCGGCACCTTGGTGCTCGGACCCTAATAATAATAATAATTAAAGCTGCGAGCAGCGTTGGACGGGTCCTCGCATCCTTGCTGGTCGGCGACCCCAAGCATGTCCACCAGGCAACGCTGTGACTGAGAGTGTATTTAGGCCCATGAATGTGACGAGGGCTGGATTCTGAGCACTCAGCTCAAATTTCAGGCAGATTTGAGCATGTACGGGCTATTTATGCAGCACTTTCTGTCCATCCACCAGGTGGCGCTATCTCTGTGACTGGGAATTGGTCTATGAAACTAATCAGGACTGGACTCTGATCACACATGTAAAGTCTGAGGCAGATTGCAGCATGTACAGGGGATTTACAAAGGACATCTGCTTCATGGCATAACATTAATCTTCAGTTGGCCACCATGGCCACACCCTTTGAGTTTTGTGAACAATTTTCACAAATATGCAACCTGAAGGCGTGTTTATATATTGTCCCAAATTCAGGTGTTTTGGAGTTATTGCCTGTGAGAAATGAATTGTTGAAAATGACCAAAAACACCAAAAATCTGACATTTAATTCAAAATGGCGGACTTCCTGTTGGGTTTAGAGAATGACTCCAAGAGACTTTTTTGTTTGCACTGACATGCTACATTTGCTAGCCAAATTTCATAGCCATAGGTGAAAGTCTGTGTGGAGGCTATATTTTAAAATGCTGTAGGGGGCGCTAAGACACATACTGTGGATGTATTTTGGCCTTTTAATGTCATCAGGACAGGACTGTGTTTAATCATGTGAGGTCTGAGGTAGATTGGACAATGCAGAGGATAGTCAGGGAGCACTTGATGTTTCATGGCGAACCATCAAAATTCTGGATATCGCCATGGCCACACCCTTTGACTCTGGAAGAATCTTTTAATAACTTTTGATCAGGAGATTGAGTTGTATATCTTGGCAAAATTTGAGGTCTGTAGGAGTTAACCCCTAGGAGGAGTTCGCTCTCAAAAATATCAAAAAATAGAGAAAATTTGTCCACTTAATTCAAAATGGCGGACTTCCTGTTGGGTTTAGGGGATGGCTCCAAGAGGCTTTTTTGTGCATTCTGATGTGCTCTATATGTCTCCCAAATTTTGTGGATGTCGGTGAATCGTGCTGCCGGGGCTGTTTATTAAACATACTGTAGGGGGCGCTATAGCACATACCCTGCAGAGATGCATACAGTGTTATTCCTTGAGACGACTGTGATGTGTGTGTAAATTTTGGTGAGCTGCTGAACATTCTAAGCCTGTCAAAAATTACTTTGTTTGTCACAACAACAGCACGTTGCCACGGCAACAGCATTTTATCAAATGCTAAAATCTTCACACTTTGGCATTGTCAGGGTGTGATGAATCAGCTGACCAATTTTCAGAAGGATATGAAAAAGTTTGGAACAATGGCGTGTGCAAATGTAATTTCTAAACTTCTTGTTATCAATAGGTGGCGCTATGACTTTTTCTAAAATTTTCAGTCTGGATGTCCTCAAACTGGTTCTGGTGTCCAGCACATGAAGTTTGGGACAGATAGGATCCTTTGCAGCTGAGATATGAACACTTCAATTTTCATGGCGAAACATCAAATTTTGCCGTCCTGTCACAGACACGCCTTTTTATGACATGTCACCATTTTTTCTGTGATTCATCATCAATGTGTTCAGGCTTTTGTCACCACATCTGAGGTGAATCTGAGCAACAGGCTAAGAATAGTACAAGAAAGTGTAAAAAATGTCAAATTCTTGATACCACAAGGTGGCGCTGTGACTGTGAATGAATATTGCTATATGGATGTCATCGAGGCAGGTCTGTGATCATACATGTAAAGTTTCATTCAGATTGGAGCATGTTCAGGAGAGTTACACAGCATTTCCTGTTTCATGGCGAAGGATCAAATTTTGACAGGCCGCCACGACCACACCCTTTGACTATGGAGGAAGATTTTAATAACTTTTTCTCAGGAAGGCCGGCTGTATGTACTGGCAAAATTTCAGATCGCTAAGACTTTCCCCCTAGGAGGAGTTCATGATAGATTTTGTACAGTTAACGCATGATGGCGCACTTCCTGTTGGGTGTAGAGCATGGCTGTGATTGACTTTTTTGTGTTTCCTGATGTGCTGCATATGCCTCCCAAATTTTTTAGCTCTCGGCCAAATTCCCTCCGAGTTGGCCTAATACCACTTTTTAAAATTTTGTAGGGGGCGCTATGGAGCCATTTTGCCACACACCTCCACATGCCCTAAAAAATATGAAATTTTTCGCCAGTTCTGATGTGTGTGCAAATTTTCATGACTTTTCGAGCATGTTCAGGCCCTGAAAAATGCAGTTGTTTTGACAGAATAATAATAATAATAATAATAATAATAATAATAATAATAATAAAAAACCCTAAGGTTCCAATAGCGTCCTTCGACACCGTTGGTGCTCGGACCCTAATAAACCGTAGGGTTCCAATAGGGTCCTACGGCACCGTTGGTGCCTTGGACAGCCGGTGCCCTTGCACCGCCTGTCCTCGGCACCTCGGTGCTCGGACCCTAATAATAAAAAAACCCTAAGGTTACACTAGGGTCCTACGGCACCGTTAGTGCCTTGGACAGCCGGTTCACTTGCACCGCCTGTCCTCGGCACCTCGGTGCTCGAACCCTAAAAAACCCTCAGGTTACAATAGGGTCCTACGGCACCGTTGGTGCCTTGGACAGTCGGTGCCCTTGCACCGCCTGTCCTTGGCACCTCGGTGCTCGGACCCTAATCAAGAAAAATAAAAAACTGTCAGGTTCCAATAGGGTCCTAGGCACCGCTGGTGCCTTGGACCCTAATAAACCGTAGGGTTTCAATAGGGTCCTACGGCACCGTTGGTGCCTTGGACAGCTGGTGCCCTTGCACCGCCTGTCCTCGGCACCTCGGTGCTTGGACCCTAATAAACCGTAGGGTTTCAATAGGGTCCTACGGCACCGTTGGTGCCTTGGACAGCCGGTGCCCTTGCACCGCCTGTCCTCGGCACCTCGGTGCTCGGACCCTAATAATAATAATAAACCGTAGGGTTTCAATAGGGTCCTACGGCACCGTTGGTGCCTTGGACAGCCGGTTCCCTTGCACCGCCTGTCCTCGGCACCTCGGTGCTCGGACCCTAATAATAAACCGTAGGGTTTCAATAGGGTCCTACGGCACCGTTGGTGCCTTGGACAGCCGGTGCCCTTGCACCGCCTGTCCTCGGCACCTCGGTGCTCGGACCCTATTAATAATAATAAACCGTAGGGTTTCAATAGGGTCCTACGGCACCGTTGGTGCCTTGGACAGCCGGTTCCCTTGCACCGCCTGTCCTCGGCACCTCGGTGCTCGAACCCTAAAAAACCCTCAGGTTACAATAGGGTCCTACGGCACCGTTGGTGCCTTGGACAGCTGGTGCCCTTGCACCGCCTGTCCTCGGCACCTCGGTGCTTGGACCCTAATAAACCGTAGGGTTTCAATAGGGTCCTACGGCACCGTTGGTGCCTTGGACAGCCGGTGCCCTTGCACCGCCTGTCCTCGGCACCTCGGTGCTCGGACCCTAATAATAATAATAAACCGTAGGGTTTCAATAGGGTCCTACGGCACCGTTGGTGCCTTGGACAGCCGGTTCCCTTGCACCGCCTGTCCTCGGCACCTCGGTGCTCGGACCCTAATAATAAACCGTAGGGTTTCAATAGGGTCCTACGGCACCGTTGGTGCCTTGGACAGCCGGTGCCCTTGCACCGCCTGTCCTCGGCACCTCGGTGCTCGGACCCTATTAATAATAATAAACCGTAGGGTTTCAATAGAGTCCTACGGCACTGTTGGTGCCTTGGACAGCCGGTGCCCTTGCACCGCCTGTCCTCGGCACCTCGGTGCTCGGACCCTAATTAAAGCTATGGAGCCATTTTTGCGCACACCTCCACATGCCCCAAAAAATATGAAATTTTTCGCCAGTTCTGATGTGTGTGCAAATTTTCATGACTTTTTGAGCATGTTTAGGCCCTCAAAAATGCAGTTGTTCTGAGAGACAAATAATAATAATAATAATAATAATAAACCGTAGGGTTTCAATAGGGTCCTACGGCACCGTTGGTGCCTTGGACAGCCGGTGCCCTTGCACCGCCTGTCCTCGGCACCTCGGTGCTCGGACCCTAATAATAAAAAACCCTAAGGTTACAATAGGGTCCTACGGCACCGTTGGTGCCTTGGACAGCCGGTGCACTTGCACCGCCTGTCCTCGGCACCTCGGTGCTCGGACCCTAATAATAATAATAAGAAGAAATGGAGCAAATACAATAGGGTCTCGCCAGCTCCGCTGGCCTGCTCCGCTGGCTCGGTCCCTAATCCGCTGGCTTGGTCCCTAATAAGAATAGCTCGGTCCCTCATTATAAGAAACTGGGCAAAAACAATAGGGACTCACCAGCAAACAGAACTGTAAAATAAAGAAATGCTCTTGGATTACTTTCACAATACGAATGAATCTGAATTCTTTTAGAACATATTCCAGACTTTCGAATAGTGAAATACTGTGTAACGACTGCTGTCCAAGGTGCTGAATGATGGTCCATGTTATCAGAGCAAATTCCCACTAAAGCCTGATCGAACTATGCTGTCAAGTGCAGTTATCAGCAGTCTGTCCTGCCTCTTTTCCACAACTAATCATTTCCAGCATCAATGCCTATTGATCACATAGCAGTTACCTTGCCACCACACTCCATGCCGGCTCACAAACGAGAGATTTCACTTCCACACTGTAAAAGTCTTGAGTAATCCGTCGGGTAAATATAATCTACTTCCTACAAAAACCTGTGGTCATGGTGGTCTGTGCACATCATTTAGTCCAACATCAACGTAAACAAATCTTTTAAGTGTCTCCCTCCATTCACCTGCTGCCATAAGCAGCTTAGTGACGTTAGCACTAAGTAGATCCTCCAGAGGAAGAACGTAACCACTGCGCTGATTGGCTGAGAGGAAAACAAAGCAACACTAACACGTGTATTATCACCAGATTGTTATTCCCGGCTTAGATAGTGATAAGACACAAGAAACGCTAAGAGCACATAGAATAGTTTTAATACTAGTAGGAAACACTGTATAAGTTTATAGCCTCCAGTTCTACTGTAAAGAACCCGTGAGTTATTTTTGATCAGAATATGTTCTTCAACATGCATATAAAGGAAGTCTGTAGGACAGTCTTCTTTCATCTACATAATACTGTCAAATCAGGAACATCCTGTATCAGAGTGATGCTGGGAAAACTCGTCCCTGCATTTATAACTTCTAATCTTCTAGGCACTACTGTAATTCCTTATTATCTGGATGCACCAATAATTCTCTTTAAAACATCCAGCTGATGCAAAATGCTGCAGCCAGAGTTCTGACAGGAACCAGTAAGAGAGATCATATTTCTCCTGTATTAGCTTGTCTTTATTGGTTCTCTGCAAAATCCAGGATATAATTAAAAACTCACATGTAAAACTCTTAATGACCACACTCCATCTTATCTTAAAGGCCTTATTGTGCCACATCAGCCTAACAGAGCCCTTCACTCTCAGACTGCAGCTTTACTTGTGGTTCACAGAGTTTCCAGAAGAAGAATGGGAGGCAGAGCCTTCAGTCATCAGCTCCTCCTGTTGTAGAATCAGTTTCCAGTTTGGGTTCAGGAGACAGACACCCTCTCTAGTTCATGATTAAACTGAAAATTTTTCTTTTTGATAAAATGTAGCTGCTCAGGATCACCTGAGCTGTCCCTTAGCTATGCTAATATAAGATGGCTGCCGATAGAGTCCCATGTTGCACTACCCCCCACCCCCCAAAAAAAATAAAAAATAAAAATAAAAATCTAGCCTAACCTAAACTAACCCTGTGTTTCCCCTAAGGTTATGTGTTTGTTCTCTCTGCAGGTGTCTCTGGATCTGGAGCTACACATCTTTGCTTGCCTGTTCTCCATCAGCTGTCCTGCTACCCTCATCCCCACCCTCACCTCAACTGCTCGAGGAAGATGGCTGCCCCTCTCTGAGCCTGGTTCTGCTCAAGATTTTTTGGCTTTCCTGGGAAGAAGGAATTCTTGTGTTTTGTTTTTTCCTTTCCATTGTCCCCAGGTGTTTGCTTAAAGGGACTCCAATGGTAACTTTTCCAGAGTTTGCTCTTGAGTCTGAGTTGACTGTAGCATAAACAAGCTCTGGAGTCAGACAATATCTCCTCAGCCTGTGGTTCAACTAATAACAACACTTTTCCTGAGTCAGGCTACAGGCTTTGCTCTCTGCCTGACCTTGTGAATGGCCAAAGCTTATTGCTTGTTTTTGACTCTTAGTTGAGTGTATTATTCTGCATTTGGATCCCTTCTTGATCAGTCTGTAATTCAATCCATATAGTTCAGTGTCGTTGAATGTACAATCACCAAAAATTCTTCAAATTATTCACGATAAATTATATATTACTATTTCTTTAACTGTTTCTATCCATCCATCCTCTATACACTGCTTTATCCTCACTAGGGTCGCAGGGGTTCCTGGAGCCTATCCCAGCTGACTCGTGCGAAGGCAGGGGACACCCTGGACAGGTCGCCAGTCTGTTGCAGGGCTACATATAAAGACAAACAATCACACTCGCATTCACACCTACGGACAATTTAGAGCTATCGATTAACCTCATCAATTAACCTGGACTGTGGGAGGAAACCGGAGTACCCGGAGAAAATCCATGCATGCACAGGGAGAACATGCAAACTCCATGCAGAAAGATCCCAGGCCCACCCCGGGATTTGAACCGGGGATCTTCTTGCTGAGAATCAATCCAACAATTTGAATATACAAACTTACTGAAGTTTAGTGTATGTGTGTCTCATGCTTCTTCTGGTGAGCGGCTGTTGCTCTCTCTTACTAATCCTTTGAGTTTCGTATCTATTTATACATTCAGTCAGTGGAGTCAGTGGAGAGTGTCTCAGGGATGCCAACATGCTTGACATGTGACTTGATGCTGTCACCAAGTTAATGCAGATTATAACAGCAAGGTGTCTCTTTCTCAAATGTACTTGACAGCAAATTGAAAAAAAATTAGCCATCCATTAGTTGAAGATGAAAAAGTAAGAGGGGACCATCATTAAATTAACACAGTTTCAGACAAGCTTTCGTTGGAGACATTTTTAATGCTGCATTTGGTATTTTCATGTCATGCAGAAGCAATGGAAGGCTGTATTTAGTTACACCTGTACTTTGAGATAAATGTTAAAATTAGCATAACATTGCTTTCTATGACAGCAATGAAATGCTCATGTTTTGAAAAAAAATATTAGCCATAGTCAATAGTTAGTGTGCTAACTAAAATGCTCACCTATCAAATATAAGGAAGTGAGAATGGTGGCAAAGTCACTTGATTAACTAGTCCTGAGTGTGGCAATAGATGAAGTACTAGAGGATCACCAAAGTTACCGTAAAACGGGGCTATAAGGGACAGCGGGGTAATAAGGGACACTTTTCCGGAAAATGTTTTAAATGTAATTCTGCAGTTTTTACCTAGATTTCTTTAAGAATTCATGAATAATTGATAAAAACAACACAAAACCGCATCCTGCTCAACAGAAAAACCGCAGAATTACATTTAAAACATTTTCCGGAAAAGTGTTCCTTATTACCCCACCGTCCCTTATAGCCCCGTTTTACGGTACTGCTGTATCTTCATCATCATGGATAATGGATACTTACGATTAAGCTATTATTGATGCATAATTCTTCAATTGGATGAGTAATCACTACAGATTGTGGTGGGTCAGACTTACAACTGCAAATTAAGTGTCTTGTTCAGGGCTGAGATCCTTGTAGACAGTGTCTATAAAGGTGATGAGATGCTCTGTATTGTATGGCCCAATAATGGGAATATGCATTAGCACACCATTCTCAGAGACAGCAGCACCCATGGTTATGTTCCTGCCCCACTGGCCTGGCACATCACCTGTAGCTGTGTGGCCAATGATATTTTGACCTCACCTTCTGCATTTCATTAGGTTGAAGCCAGTCTCATCCATTTAGATGAAGTTGTGCGGTGGTTCACTTGCTTCCAGTTTCATTATACACTATATGTAGAAGACACAAAATGAGTTTGATGAATTATATACATTTTCATTTTGGATAAGATTCTGTTACATCAAACGTACACAGCACATATTGCATCTTCCTTTCTACAGTCGTAGAAAATGTGTAAAAGTTACACTTACTGTACTGGATATTACTATACAATGTTGTACTTACTGTGAGGTAGAGTTACTTCATGCTCATACCTATGCATACTGGTAGCGCAGCTTCTTCACTCTTTCACCATTTCTTTCAAACGGAATAGTGTACAACTGCTTTATATTCATTTGGTGTCTTTTCAGTATCGTGTCAGTGGTTGAGATGCTGACTGGATAATGGCACTCTATATCACATAGTTGTTTTCCACAACCACAGTGCAAATAGCATCCTCCTGTTCAGATGTGAAAAGGGGCCCTCTGCCACCCCTGTGACGTTATGGAAAAAATTTAGTGAAACAAAACACAAAACTGAGTAAGATAAAAATGTCACAGAACAAAATCTGCTTATTGCATATTGTAAAATGCAAGTGGAATACTGTAATATTATATGAAGCATTACAGAATGTATACAATATTACAGTACAGTGCCTATTGTCAAATTACAGACCTGTTCTGTCGATGAAAAATCTGAATGACTGAGGACACAGTTGTTCTCCCAACATTTGGCTGCACCCTTTGACCAGCCTCGGGAAATTTTAAGCCCATGATTTAGAACGTGGTCTACAAATTTGGCTCTCATCTCATCAGGAACGTGCATGTGTTTGGCCTCTTCTGCCTCTTGCTCTGTTTTGCCTCTCAAGTCCTCCGATATGCAGCCTCACTCCTCTTCCTCTTCTTCTCTCTGGCTGTTGACGGCATCCAGTTCCTTGTTCTTCCATTCTAAGACATTGTAGCATTGTGATATGCTTCGGCTAAATATATACTTGCCAGTTGATGGTTCATGAAATGCACCTTTGAGCGATTTCAGAAAATTCTGACTCTTCACACATTTCCCTTCATTAGAGAAAGTCAAGATTCACCTGGGAGCAATTTACCAATTCAGGACAGATTTAGAAAAAAAGTCCAATGGAAATGTATAGAAATATCTTTGACATATTATGACAATCTGTTCAACCATTTTGCATGTAAAGACTTATGCAATGAACTAATGGCTAAATGTTGTGGGGTGAAACTAATCAACAGAGACCCATTATAATACATTTTGATCAACATGGCATGAGCAATTGATAATGTAGGAAACAAGAATCAAGAATCTTTATTGTCATTGTGTTTCCACACAGCAAAATTGTGATTGGTGACTCCCAGCTATTTTTTATAGCTGGTGACTTCCAGCTATAAAAAAAAAAAAAAAAAAAAATACAAAAAGGCACACTATGTACAACTAAAAGAAATACTGAAAAGATATAAATATGTAAACAGTCTTAGTGCACATGAGCAGTAGGATCAATATAAAGTGCAGTCTAGTGCAAGACTCAGTTCTTTATTGCACATAGTGAGTCTGTTGTGTGTGTAGGGGGGAAATGGATTGTACAGCTCTTGGACAAAAACTGGTTTTGAGTCTGGAGGTCAGAGTTTTTATGCTCCTGTACCGTTTCCCTGAGGGAAGTGGAACAAACTGTCAAGGACTGACAGGTGAACCCAGGAAGCAGGCACAGACAGGCAGGTGAATTAATAAGGAATTTATTTTACAAAAATCAAACATGTCTTCAATCTTAAACTGAAGACATAGAATCATACTAAAGCTTTGCATACAAGTCGTCAAGCAAAAACAACAACAAAGAAAACAACAAAAAGTAGCTTTCTATGGCCATGTTTACTCAAAATAAAAAAATCCAATTGTTTCCATTTTAGTTTTAAAGTCACTCTTTTCCCCTGCGCTGACGGATTACGGATGATCTCGGCAATTCGATGATGATTTGCTTGTTCAGAGTGGCGTGTAGGCAGCTCCACGTCAGGGAGAAATCCAGACTTTCAGAATGGAGATGTGGGGCAGGACTTTGGCAAAGTCTGACAAGACGATTTCTCAAGATTGCCTGGGGGACGTCAGGGAGACTTGGTAGGATTACAAGGACGGCTGCATCAAGTGCCATAAAATGTATTGCTTAGAACTATGAGGAGACAGACTGAGAGGATCCTCTGATGGAAATATTGGTAAAAAGGTTCACAAACAGCGAAGGTTTATTTGATGTCCATGGGAGACACAGGGAATAAACAGAACGGGGAAATAACTGAGGGCGATGGCTTATGGCCGTGATGGGGCTAAACTCAACTAAGCAGCGAAGGAGAGGGACTCACAAATGTCCGGGGGAGACGAGGTGGGGGCAAAGTCGAAGGAGCTGGCAGCGGGGACGTGGTGAAGACAGTGGAGCAGACGGACCAGGAGCAGCAGCAGAGAGACAGAGTCCAGGGATGTGTGAATGACAGAGAGCACCATGCAGAGTGTAATGATCCAGCAGGAGTGGAGAGAGCTGGGGCCTCATTTATAAAACATTGCGTAGGATCCATACTAAAAGTTTGCGTACGCCAAAAATCTGAAATGGGCATAGGCCCTTCGCCCCTGATTTATAAAACTGTGCATACGCACAGCGGCACGCAATTTCCCCTTGGAAGATTGCAGGTGGATCCACCTCACATCCCGCCCACAACACACCCACATTTTACCATGAATGGTCAATGCAAAGTAACTCATGAATGTTTCTGTATATAAATAAGCCGCTGATCTACGGCATTTTACGCACAGTCATGGCAGAAAAGAGAAAAAGAAATTTTTCGGAGACCAAAATAGAGGTGCTTGTGGATGAGGTGGAGGCCAGGAAGAGCATTTTGTTCAGTGGTTATAGCAGTGGCATCACGAACAAGACAAAATGCACTGAGTGGCAGCACGTTGTCACCTCTGTCAACAGTGTGAGTGCCACAGAGAGAATTGTGGCAGAGGTGAAAAAGAAATGGTCGGATTTGAAGGTGGAGGCAAAGAAGAGAGTGGCATGCCATCACCAAAGCGTGTCTGCTACAGGTGGGGGTAGGGGCAAACCCGAGCCCACACCACTGGACAGCAGGATAGCCTCTATCCTCGGGATGGCCAGTGTCTGTGGAATCGTGTCAGAGACGGAAGGAGACACCGAGTTGGCAGAGCCCACAGAGGAGACCGGTAAAGTACAGTTTTATCTGTTTATTAAATGCATTAAATATATTAAATGGACTTGTAAAATAAGCAGTGGACTGATGCTTTTGTCCTCAGTCACTCCAGAGTTGGAAATGCTGGCTGACGAGGAGGTTCCGACCACAGTGTGTCCTGTCACCGTGGATGAAGGCCTGGCTGTCCCCAGTACATCCTGAGACCATGGTACACCCAGAAGTGGTCGGGCCCTGACAGACAGAGTCCTACAAACACAAAGGGACACCATCGGTGCCATAAATGAAGTGCGGGATGAGCTCCAGCAAATACGCACAGTAATGCACAACGTGTGAGGTCCTGTCTGACATTGCCGCCTCTATTAAAGACCTTGCTAAAAAATGAAACTTACTTTCAAGCTCATTGTAAATGTTGCATAACATCCTCATGAAGCCTTGCTCTGCGTTGGAACTCCTCATGTCGGGTAGGTGGTTGTGGGTCTGGGTCCTCGTGGTGTGGGAGAGGGAGGCCAGGTGGGAGGGGAACGGCATTCCTCATGGCGATATTGTGTAGAACGCCACAAGCCCTAATGATCTTGGGGTGATATAGCAGTCTGCCCCCCGAAGCATCCAAAACCCTCCACCGTCTTTTGAGGAGGCCGATGGCTCGCTCCACAATCGAGTGCGCACGAGAGTGTGCAACATTAAAATGTTCCTCCTCTGCGCTCTTTGGGTTAGTGAAAGGGGTGAGAAGCCAGTGTCTGAGGGGATAGCCACTGTCACCAGCAAAATATAACAAGAGTAAATGTTTTATTCAGCTTTAATGGTTAGAATCGCTACAATGGTGTTCATGTAGCTATTTACCCAGGAGCCAGCCATCCGGCGCAGCACCGGCCTGCAGTCTTTTCCCCACACTGCTGTGCGCCAGGATGAATGAATCATGTGTTGACCCAGGCCACCGTGCCACTAAATTTGTTATGATCATGTTCGATGTACAAATAATTGATTGAATGTACATTTTTTCGGTTCACATAGACAAATTCATTTTCACTCTGTGCCCTTATAGCAACAAGAGTGCAGTCAATTGCGCCGATTACATTTGGGAAACTGGACATTGCTGCAAATTGCCGTTTAATGTTGGCCTGTTCACCCACAGTGCAAGGAAACCTGATGTATCGACGGGTCATGTTTATAATGCCATCCAAAACAGTTGGCATTATTGCGCTGAGGGATGGTTGTGATATCCCAGACCTAAAGGACATCATTTAACTGTATATCAGACCCAAACGGGATTTAGACAAAAAAGGGGGGGGGGTATATAATCTGATATATTCTTCATATAAAACACATACCTGTCGGCCACTTCCTGCTGGAAGGAGCCGGTCGCCAGAAACCCCAGAATGGTCAGCACCTGTGTCTGTACCATGGTGGCGTGGTTTCGGCGGGTGGGTTGGTCTAAGACAGGGCCCAGTTCAGCACATAGATCCAAGAGCACTGCTCTAGGCAATCTGAATCGGCTTATTAGCCAGTCATCATCATGGGCCAGGAAATCTCCGTGGTCCCTAAAAACTCTCTCCATTCTGAGCCTACCTTTAACGTGATCTTCCAGCAATGCCAGCGCATCCATTGTGCCACATTATGCACGGCTGTCACCCGCTATTCCATATCCGCTTGATCAGCGATTAGACTGATTGTCACACACCTTTTCCTTTTTTTTTTTGTCTGCAAGTCCGTTCAAAAATGACACCAACCAACCATGGTGTCATTACTTAAGCTTCATGCAATTTTTTTCTTCTTTGTGACTGTGACCATCACCTGCCCTCATGGCAAATTAACCTATCATGTTTATTTCAAGCTGTTTCCTACATTATGCCATTGAGGGCTGTGCACACCCAAGTGAAACATAAAACAAACACAGGACAGACAGAAAGGTGAGGCATAGACGGTGTTCTAAGAGAAAAGGTGCATTCTATTTATTTGTGCTCTTTAATTCACACCTTAAAACCAGTTACAAATCTAAGACCATTCACAAACACCAAATACGACAAAATCCCAACTTGGATCAATCATGAAGATGTCAGGAGACCACAAGAAGGATAGATAAAGCAGAGTGAGATCCACAAACACTAACCCAGCAACCTCCACTGACTCAGCGACCAGAGGAACAAACTCTATTGAGTTTTGGTAAGTGCCGGTGTGGTGGGTCTGGCATGCATGAAAACCTCCACCAAAAGGAGGGAACTGTCTCCTCCAGCCCAAGGAGGTCCACACAGCCCCCACGCAGGAGCCACCGAGCGGAGAGCCAGCCCAGGAACCCGGAGCGACCACCATTGACACAGCCAGAGCCCCAAGGCCCACGCAGCAGAACGGGCCATAGCAGACCCACACGGCGCCCCACCGGCCCACAGCCCCACTTCCCCCACAACCACCCGCCCCCCCCCCTCCCCCACATCCCGACTCCCCCCGCCCCCAGCCCCCAACCCCCCCCCCCCCCCCCCATATCTCCCTATATCTCCCTATATCTCCCTATAGCTCCCATAAGAGATATAGGGAGATTGTTCCAGCACTGTAGGTCACTGGTGATGTTATCCAGTAGTTGGGCAAAATTTAAGTGAGATAATTCAAATAATTTAGGTGAAATTTTTATGCCTAAGTATTTTAAGTTGCCTGTAGGGAAAGAGTAGTGAGGGTCCTGGTCTGCAGGATTCCATGAATTTTCTGTGATCGGAAGTAATGTTGATTTTGTCCAATTTATGGAATAATCTGATAACTGTGAAAATTTAGTTATTAACTTAAATACTTCCCTTAATGAAGTAGCCGGTTTTTCTAAATAAAGTAATACATCATCTGCGTATAAATTAATTTTGTGTTCTGTTGCCCCAGAGCGGATTCCTTGGATCCTGACATCCTGGCACACAGCTGTTGCCAATGGCTCAATGAATATCGCAAATAATAGAGGAGAGAGTGGGCAGCCCTGTCTGGTACCTCTCTGTAAAGTGAAGGTCTTTGAGGTGATTGCATTAGTGGTGACAGTAGCTTTGGGAGAATCATATAGTGCTGACACCCAGTGAATAAATGACTCTCCAAAGCCAAGCTTATTTAGAACAGCAAAGAGGAAGGAACAGTTAACTTTGTCAAAGGCTTTTTCTGCATCCAACGATATGATAACTGCCTTTTTGCCCTGCTGCTGTGACATGTTAATCAAATTTAAGAGCCTTCTTACGTTGTTGGTAGAGTGTCGACCTTTAATAAAGTCAGTTTGATCATTATAGATAATTGTTGAAATTACTGTCTCTACAACCATGGCCATAAGTTTGGACACAAGTACCATGACGCTTGTGAATCTTAGAAAATACCACAAAATTGTCACTTACAATATAAATACCAGTCATGGCCATCAACCAAAATGAAATATATTTCATTTTGGTTGATGGCTATGACTGGTATTGTGTGGTATTGTGTGGTATGTGTGGTAATGTGCGTGTGTGTGCGTGGTGTTAGTGTGTAGTGAGTCCGTAGTTTTTTTGTTTATTTTGTCCATTTTATCGCCCTCCCCGGTTGGTGTTGAAGAGCCGGATGGCGTGGGGGAGGAACGATTTCTTCAGTCTGTCTGTGGAGCAGGACAGTGACAGCAGTCTGTCACTAAAGCTGCTCCTCTGTCTGGAGATGCTGCTGTGCAGAGGATGACTTGGATTGTCTATGATGGACTGGAGCCTGTTCAATGTCCGTTGCTCTGCCACTGATGTTAGACTGTCCAGCTCTGTGTCAACAACAGAGCCAGCCTTCCTCACCAGTTTTTCAAGGCATGCAGCATCCTTCTTTTTCAAGCTGCTTCCCCAGCACACTACTGCGTACATGAGGGCGCTCGCTACTACAGACTGATAAAAGATCTGTAGCAGCTTCTTGCAGATGTTGAAGGATTTCAGCCTTCTGAGGAAGTACATGCGGCTCTGTCCCTTTCTACACAGAGCATCAGTGTTGGCAGTCCAGTCCAGTTTGTCATCCAGCTGCACTCCCAGGTATTTGTAGGTGTGGACCACCTCCACGCGGTCCCCTTTGATCATGACCGGTTCTGGATCTGACCGGTTCCTGGGTCTCCTAAAGTCCACCACCATCTCCCTGGTCTTGGTGATGTTGAGTAGCAGGTGGTTGGAGTCACACCATGTGACGAAGTCCTGGATCAGTTTCCTGTACTCCTACTCCTCCTGTCCACTCCTGATACGCCCTACGATGGCTGTGTCATCTGCGAACTTCTGCACATGGCAGAGCTCCGTGTTGGACTGAAAGTCGGACATGTACAGGGTGAACAGGACCAGAGAGAGTACAGTTCCCTGCAGTGCTCCTGTGCTGCTGGCCACAGTGTCGGACCTGCTGTCCCCCAGCCTCACGTACTGAGGTCTGTTGGTCAGGTAGTCAGTAATCCACGCCACCAGGTGTGTTTCAACTCCCATATCTGTCAGTTTGTCCCTGAGGAGCAGTGGCTGGATCGTATAAAAGGCACTGGAGAAGTCCAAAAATGTAATCCTCACAGCACCACTGCCTCTATCCAGGTGAGAGAGAGATCGGTAGAGCAGAAAGGTTATAGCATCCTCCACTCCGGTCTTCTCCCGATAAGCAAACTGCAGAGGGTCCAGGGCATGGTGGGTCTGTGACCTCAGGTGGTGTAGCAGCAACCGTTCCATGATCTTCATCACGTGGGACGTCAGGGCGACCGGCCTGAAGTCGTTCAGCTCACCAGGATGTGGTTTCTTTGGAACTGGAATGATGCAGGATGTCTTCCACAGCTGGGGAACCCGCCCCTGTCCCAAGCTCAGGTTGAATATGTGTTGGAGGGGGTGTCCCAGCTCCGTCGCGCAGGCCTTCAGTAGTCTCGGGGATACTCCATCAGGTCCTGCAGCTTTGTTGGGGCGCAGCCTCTTCAGCTCTCACCAGACCTGAGCTGCTGTGATTGTCATGGGAGGTGTTATGGGGGGAGGGGTGGTGTCCTCATCTGTGTTGGTGTTGGCTTGTGGGGGAGTGGGGGCTGCTGTGTTTATAGGTGTGGATGGGTTGGGGTGGTCAAACTTGTTGAAGAAGTGGTTAAACTGGTTTGCCCTTCCCACACCCTCCTCAGTGGAAGCACTTCTCTTGGAGCTGCAGCCAGTGATGGTCTTCATCCCCTCCCACACCTCCCTCATGTTGTTAGTCTGCATCCTTTCTTCTATTTTCCTTCTGTACTGCTCCTTTGCCTCCCTGAGCTGGACTCTGAGTTCCCTCTGTATCTGCTTGAGCTCTGACATGTTGCCATCTTTAAAGGCCTTCTTCTTCTGGTTCAGAAGGCCCTTTATGTCACTCGTTATCCAGGGCTTGTTGTTAGCAAAGCAGCGTACAGATCTAACTGGGACCACAGTGTCCAGACAGAAGTTAATATAGCATGTGGTGCAGTCAACCATCTCCTCCATGTCCTTGCTGTGAGACCCCTGCAGTGTTTCCCAGTCCGTGGTCTCGAAGCAGTCTTTCAGGGCCTGCTCGGCTTCAGGAGACCACTTCCTGAATGAGCGTGTGGTTGTAGGTAGTTTCCTCACTCTTGGTGTGTAGTGAGGTTTAAGCAGGACCAGATTGTGGTCTGCTTTCCCCAGTGCAGGCAAGGGGGTGACTCTGTATGCATTCTTCACGTTTGCATACATCAGGTCTAAAGTCCTCCTCCCCCTGGTGCTACATTCCACATACTGGTGGAAAGCAGCCAGTGTATTGTCCAAGGTGACATTGTTAAAGTCTCCAGAGATTAGCACAAGGGCTTCAGGATGCTGTGTTTGAAGTTTAGCTACAGCTCTGGTGTCTCTGTCCGCAGCACAGTCAGAGCGGTAGCTCCACGGTAGCGGTAGCTCCACGTTAGCATCTGGTATGCTATCTGTAAGCCACGTCTCAGAAAAACACAGTAAACTGCACTCCCTGAAGGTCTTTAGGTTCTTTGTCAGTGTAGCCAGTTCGTCGATCTTGTTTGATAGTGAGTTGACGTTTCCCATGATCATTGAAGGCACCGGAGGCTTGAATCTCCACTTCTTAGCTAGCCGCTTAGCTTTTAGCTTAGCGCCGGCTCTGCAGCCCCGGTACGGCTTCCTAACGTCCACAGGTAAGCAGGGAACCACACCGATGTGAGACTTTGCTCTCAGAGCAAGTAAAAAGTTCCTCGAATAAGTGAGTCTCGGCGCAAAGTAGACCATATCCATAGGATAGAATAATACGTTCCAGTAGAAAACAGAAAGACAAAATACAAATAAATGCAAATAAAGAATAAGAGCACACTGAGCTGCTGCTGGTGAGGCTGCCACTTGCGTCGGCGCCATCAATGTTAAAATATCCGTCGATAAATCGCTCGAGGTCCTCCACGCTGGATGGTACTCCAAATCCGCAATTTGAGGGACAAAATATAAATGAGTAAACTCAAGTAATGCGGTCATTGAATTAACTTTTGTCTAGAAACAAGAGCTAAGACTAGTGAATTCTACTTCAGCAGCAAGGCGCCGCCATGTTGTCTTCCAAAATCTCACTGGCGGTCTCGCGATAGTCACAGCATAGCTCTCTCAAACTCCCAGATGTAACAGCTATTTTCTCATCCCACACAGTGTACAGTCACAACCAAAATAATAAACAATTATCTAATTCATAAAAAATAATAAGATCTAAAAATTGTTTGGTTCCATAAAAATACATGACATTTTAAGCATTGGGTCATTTGGTACCAGTGATCCACTAATAATGGTCATGTTTTTCATTAAAAGACAATTTTTCTTGTCGTACTTCGTGTCTATATAAAGCCGGCACATTTGAAAGTTCTTCAGAGACAAAAATGGTGAAAACAAGGAACCTAAGGCAGGAAACATGCCTGAAGATACAAATTCTCAGACAGGAAGGGCACAGCGGCCACCAGATATCCAAGAAGTGCAGATGCAATCCTTCAGCAGTTGGATACACTCTGCAGAAGTACAGATGAACCAATAGTTTGGAAGACAAACCAAGATCTGGGTGTCCAAAGGTTTCTTCAGCAAGAAATGGCTGCATCCTGATCCATATGTGCAGGAAAAACCATCGATTGACATCACAGGAGCTTCAGCAGCAGTGGTCAAACCAAGCTGGTGTCCAGTGTTCAACTGTATGTGGTTGACTTTTAGATCATGACTGAAGGTCCTACAAGGCTGTCAAGAAGCCCCTGATCAATGAGAGACAGTGGTTAGCCCGGTGCCGTTGGGCCCAAGCACACAACAACTAGACAGCTTGGAAATGGAAGAAGATTCTATGGTCAGATGAGTCCAGTTTCCAGTTTTATCTTCTTCCTGCTAATGTGAGGGTATACAGAAGACCAGGCAAAGCATTATCTCCAACATGTACAGTACAAACTGCCAAGCATGATGGAAGAAATATCATGGTTTGGGGAAGCATGTTGTTTGTGTCTGTCTACTGCAGCTACACCTTTTGAAACACACAAAAAAGATTTTTTCATACAATACATATTCTTACAATATTTGAGATTGTGCAAAATTCTAAGGATCTTTGAAAACTTTTGTTAACTTCTGTAGGGCAATAGGAAAAGATGTGATATCTGACTCGTGTTTATATTCCCGTCCCATTGTGCATTTTATCTCATAGTTTCTAAATATTTACAGTCATTTTATTACTTTGTCAAGCGGCAGAGTTGTGTGACAATCAGGGTACAGCCATGGCCATAAGTTTGGACACAAGTACCATGACGCTTGTGAATCTTAGAAAATACCACAAAATTGTCACTTACAATATAAATACCAGTCATGGCCATCAACCAAAATGAAATATATTTCATTTTGGTCGATGATTTTTGGTTGATTGATTTCTACTGCGCTCTCTGAGTGCTTTACAGGGTGGGGAAGCAAAAATGTCCTATTGACAAATTTGAATGTCCTACTCAAACTGTGAGGGTAATCAAAACAATAATTAAAATCAAAGTTCCTTACCTTTAACCAATCTTTTTAGTATTCATCAGACCTTGGTGCATTGTGAAGTGAGCAAGCAACAAGCAAAACGTAATAGGGTTTGTGATCTCCTGGATGCCCAAATCCCTCAGAAGGACATTGCCAAGATTTTTGGCATCAGTGAGAGGACCATTCGCCGCATCCAGCATGCCAGACAATCCAGTTTTGGCACCAAGAGATCTCCAGATGGTCCCAGGAGTCTTGGGCTCAGATGGCAATAAGATGCCCCCCTACTTCTTCAAGCCAGATCAGAAAATTGGGGATGATGTGTACTGTTCTGAGATACACCGTTTTGCCCTGGCTGAAGGCCACCTACCCTGACAAAAACTATGTGTGGCAGTAAGATGGGGATCCTGCTCACACATCAATCAAGGTCCAAAAGTTCTGTGAGTAGAATATGGCAAACTTGTGGCCCAAAGGCATTTGGCCCCCGAGCTCACCTGATCTAAACCCCCTGAATTTTTTCTGATGGGGTGCCATTGAGTTGAGGACTAATGCCTCTCCTCATGCCAATATGGATTTTCTTAAGGCTGCATTCTCCAGGGAATGGGAGGCCTACCCCAAGGAGGATATCAGGAGGGCTTGTGCCTCTTTCAGAGGCTGTATCGAGGCCTTCATCATGGCTGATGGAGGACATTTGAATAAACATGTTCTGAAAGCTTTGTGTTCTTGAAGAAATAAATAGAATTTAAAAAAAGAATAAAAAAGTTATACTCATTTATAGTTGTTTTACCTGACAGGACATTTTTGCTTCCCCACCTTGTAATTGTTTTATTTATATACTCACTTGTTTTCTGTGGGTGGGGTGGGGTTTGGTGGTTAACTAAACTGTTTTTGTCAGTTTGTGTAATAGCAATTTCAGTCAACCCATTTAGTTTGCCGCTTTACTATTACTGATGGCTGAGTTGGATTTGAGCCTTGACACATGCAGATAAAGATGAGTAGAAGTGGATCCAGTTCTTCCCAATGACCATTGATTGCTTGAATGAATACAGATAAGTTGAACAGAAAATAACAAAGCTTTTAACTAAAGAGTCTATTAAGAAGGCCTTGTTCCTTCTTGTAGCCGCATGGTCAAAAAACTTTTTCCGTCCTCAGCCACACCCAGATGCTGTGGCAGCTGATCTTGAAGCCTTCACCTTAGGCTCCACCTACAGCTTCCTCAAGGGCACAACTGCACACACACTCTCTCTCATTCACATAAACATACTAATAAAAAGAAAGAATGTGTGAAAATCGACACAAATCGCTTGCTTGGCTCCTACAGTTTGGTTGACAGGTTCGATGTTGCATCAGTGTAGCTATTTGAAGTATTAAATTATATTTTGGTGTCATGCTTTTAAGTGTCAAACAAACAAACAAACAAACAAACATCACAGCACTTTATTTGTACTGGATGAACGCCTAAAGCCTACAGAGACCTTAAGTAAAAAATTGTTATTTTAAATAACTGTCTGTGTTGCAGCAAAGTGATCAACTCAGTCTGTTTTACACTAAGTGGAAATTAATATGTTGATTATTCAAAATGTCAGACTAATTTTCTTAATCATGTTCACAGACCTCCTCACATTGTGACAGACCGAAATGAGGTCCCCACAAGTGACATTGTTTTCGGTTTTCCTACAGTTGTGGGGACATTTGGTCCCCACAAGTATAGCCAGCACCTGAGCACACACACACTCACACACGCACGCACGCACGCACGCACGCACGCACGCACGCATGCACGCACGCACGCACGCACACATGCCCCCCCCACACACACACATACAAAACAAACATAAAAATAAACAATAATAAATTATGGTAATGACAGAAGAAACTACATCAAACCAGCTGACTACTTCATTTTGTGGAGTCAAATTGTGGAATTCTATTCTTCTTCTTTTCCTTTCGGCTTTTCCCTTCAGGGGTCGCCACAGCGAATCAATTGCCTCCATCTGACTCTGTCTTCTGCATCCTCTTCTCTCACACCAACTACCTTCATGTCCTCTTTAACCACATCCATAAACCTCCTCTTTGGTCTTCCTCGAGGCCTCCTGCCTGACAGTGGGAAACTCAGCATCCTTCTACCAATATATTCGCTCTCTCTCCTCTGGACACGTCCGAACCATCTCAGTCTGGCCTCTCTGACTTTATTGCCAAAGCCTCTAACATGTGCTGTCATTCTGATGTACTCATTCCTGATCCTATCCATCCTGGTCACTCCCAAAGAGAACCTCAGCATCTTCAGTTCTGCTACCTCCAGCTCTGCCTCCTGTCTTTTCCTCTGGGACACTGTCTCCAGACCAAACAACATGGCTGGTCTCACCACAGTTTTGTAAACCTTTCCTTTCATTTTAGCTGAAACTCTTCTATCACACATCACACCTGACACTTTTCTCCAGCCGTTCCAGCCTGCCTGTACACGCTTCTTCACCTCTTTTCCACACTCTCCATTGCTCTGGACTGTTGACCCTAAGTACAGCCATGGCCATAAGTTTGGACACAAGTACCATGACGCTTGTGAATCTTAGAAAATACCACAAAATTGTCACTTACAATATAAATACCAGTCATAGCCATCAACCAAAATGAAATATATTTCATTTTGGTTGATGGCGTCATGGTACTTGTGTCCAAACTTATGGCCATGGCTGTACTTAAAATCCTCCAACTCCTTGATCTCTTCTCCCTGTAACCTCACTCTTCCACTTGAGTCCCTCTCATTCACACACAGATACTCCGTCTTGCTGCGGCTAACCTTCATTCCTCTCCTTTCCAGGGCAAACCTCCACGCCTCTAGCTTCTCCTCCACCTGTTCCCTGCTCTCACTACAGATCACAATGTCATCTGCAACCTCGTCTGTCATCCTGTCCATCACCATAGCAAACAAGAAGGGGCTCAGAGCTGATCCCTGATGTAGTCCCACCTCCACCTTGAACTCCTCTGTTACTCCTACAGTACACCTCACCACTGTCTTACAGTCCTCATACATGTCCTGCACCACTCTAACATACTTCTCTGCCACTCCAGACTTCCTCATACAAAACCACAGTTCCTCTCTGGGCACCCTGTCATAAGCTTTCTCTAGATCTACAAAGACACAATGCAGCTCCTTCTGACCTTCTCTGTAATTCTCTATCAACATCCTCAAAGCAAATATTGCATCTGTTGTACTCTTTCTTGGCATGAAAACATACTGCTGCTCACAGATGTTCACTTCTGCCCTTAGTCTAGCTTCAACTACTCTTTCCCATAGCTTCATCGTGTGACTCATCAGCTTTATTCCTCTGTAGTTGCCACAACTCTGCACATCTCCCTTGTTCTTAAAGATGGGCACCAGCACACTTCTCCATTCCTCGGGCATCTTCTCACTATCTAAGATCCTGTTGAACAACCCAGTCAGAAACTCTACTGCTACCTCTCCAAGACACTTCCATACCTCCACAGGTATATCATCAGGACCAAGTGCCTTTTAGGCTATGGGCCGAAGCCAAAAAACGTGTTATTCATTGATCCCCGCCGCGTAACTAGGAATATTTTTCACAGCAGACAGATAAAATTATTCTAAGTCTATTAGTAGTTGTTTCCAACTTCAATTCGTGCACATTAATGAAAGAGAGCAAGCAATAACTTTTAATTTTGAGCAGGCAAACGAAGGGGGCTACTTACGTCATCTCCATGACAACCAGGAAGAAGCCGCGGCAAAATATGCTAACGTCGGCTTCGTAAAGACTTAAAATCAATAGAATACATGTTTCCTCCGAATGAGCTTACAAGCTAGACTACATGGTCCTAAATATTAATTCCTAAAAGTGTTATTGTACACTTGCACGGCAAAAATCAACGCTATTTTTTTCTCCTGGCGTTAAATATTCAACGTTCTTTGACGTTCTTTGTCATATTTCACACTACATTATCTTTCCAATTCGACACAGCTGCCACGATGCCACGATTACAGTGTCAAATGAACAATATTTAAAGCAGTTTTTATTTAAATACCAGAATGTCCAAATAAAACATACATTGCCTGTTAAATTGTGTCTGTGTTATTTATATCCCACAACACTGAGGTGTAACTATGGGCATAATTGAATTACAAGAATAAAACCATGTACTAGATTCTTTTGGCTATTTTCAGTGATGGATAAGTCTCTACTGCTGTGGTCCGTCCCTTGGTCTGTCCACTCACTTGACCTCTGCACTGTAGTTCTGCACACACATACACACATACTGTACCCCCAGAAGAGCATCTTACACTGTGACACCCCCCCCCCCCCGCCCCCCCACGTGTTTGGCAGTACGTGGGAAGATGAAGTGCTGCATGCATTTAGTCTGTGACACAAAGTCTGCAGTAACACCTTTTTCACAGAAAAGCTGGGAGAAATTTGTCTGTTGTGCCAAACAATGGGTTACGCTCAACACTGCTGAAACGCTTATTGCTGAAAAAGCATTTTCAGCATTTAATATCAGCAGTGAAGATGTCCCTGACGTGCCTAGCAATGTGGGATACCACAGAGAATGCTACAGTGCCTTCACAAACAAAGACCACATCCGAAGAGCAAACTGTAAGCAAGCCAAGTCAGCCCAAGAAAATGAAGGTTTGTATCAAATCCATTATCTATATTGCAATACTGCAACTATGATCACCAAATATGTTAAAGATGTGACATACTAACTCATTGCAAGCCAATAGTTTTGACAACATGACTTAGTTATCTGTGAACATACTAAAAAAAATGTTTCTCCATCTGAGTTGAACAGCCAAAATTGAAATTAATCAGACAAGATCACAGTGATGCAATGATCACATTTCTTTTACATGTACTTGATTGTAGTGCACCACCACAGCAAAATAAAACTCGCCACAACATCAGAAGTATGTTTTTTTATTTATTTACAATTGTTAGAAACAATATGAATTTAGATCATTTCCATTTATTGTTGATCACTTGTAATTTACATTTTAGTGCCATTACAATGTTCAGAAGTACCGCTGCCAGATACCAGTGACGGTGCTCCATCCAAGGTTCGGGTTCTGCGCTCTTCAAGTGGCCCAGAACAACCCAAAAGGGCTCCACACCTCCTGCCTGTTGCATGCCTGCTATGCAAGGAGAACAAATATATCAACATCTGGCACAACAGAAAGAGGGTTAAGGAAAAACTCTCTCAGTGTTTAACATTTACAGCAGGTAAACAGGGTTTATCTTTATGTGATCTTTTTATGTCAAGCAATATGCCTGATAAAAATATCAGCTATATCCCCTATTTATGACAATTTCTTTTTTTATTTTATTTTATGAATTAAGTCATTTGTCTTTCTGAATACTTTACTATATACTCGGGTAAATACTAAAGTATTCAGAAAGACAAATGACTAAGTACTAATATTTACTAATAGTATTTACCTTAGTATAAACACCTTTTGTCACTGGCATTTCTTGCTGTTAAAAGAAAAATTTTGATGAACTGGAAAGTAAGAAAGCCAGAATGCTTTTGTCTAGATTCATGGCTTAATGATTTTGCTGATCTGTTAACGATGGAGCAAGCAGCTCCATCCTGCAGGGATGGGAAACTTGGAAATTTGTGGTCATATGTTCATGAATATATAAAAGAAAGACATTACAATTAGCATCTCTTACCTTCTTGCTTTTTTTTAATTTCTTTTTTTATCTTTTTTTCTCCTATTTACATAGATAAAAGAAATTATGATTTAATGCACACCATCTGATGAATGTGTGCTTTGACAGCTAATTTACTGCTCCCTGACATCTTTGTTGTTTTATCTTTGTCATTTTTTGTTGTACGTAGTATTTGTACTGATCTGTTTGTGTATTTTTGATTCGACCCCCTTTTTTCTTTTTTTTTGTTGTTTTTGCTGTTGCTTGGCTGATTTATTTGTGTGAATTGATTTTAATTTGTTTTTTTTCTTGTTATTTGTGTATGTGTGTTGTGTTGTTTTAATCAAAAATGTAAATTAAAAAATATATATATATTTACCCGAGTATAAACTTTGTTTACCATAGCAGATCAACTCCTTCGTGCTGCTGAGGGGAAGAAGGATGAGCACCTGTTGCTTCAAATCCGTGGAAGAGATCTTGTTGCGTCAGAGGCCATGTATCACCACAGTTGCTTCGTAAATTACACACGATACCTGAGAGGAACAAAGAGAGAGGTTTCTGAAGAGGCAAATCCATATCAGGCAGGCTACAGACATTTCTGTCAGACAGTGGTGGAAGAGCGCCTACTGGCAAACCGCGAAGTGTTGAGGCTTTCACGGCTAAATGACCTCTTTAAGGAAATTGTTAGCGATAAGGAAGGACTGGACATTTCAACTTACAAAGCATTTAGCTTAAAATCAAGGCTTCGTAAGTCCCATCCATGCCTTAAATTCCTTAAAGCAGCCAGAAATGACTTTGTGTATGTAGAGGACCTAACTGCTGAAGAGGTCATCCAGGATGAACCGGCACAGCCTTCATCAGACAGCAGTGACTCAGAGGAGGATGGCATGGAACCCAGTCATTTAGGCCATCAACACAAGAATGACCCTGCAAGCATAGGTTGGTTTGACATTTCTTAATCTATATTGTCCTTGTAATTATAGTTAAGTTGATGTTACACACCTTGCTTACCTGCATTTCACCATTATACCTGGTTGTGTAGTGACAGTCTCTGACTTCTCCACAGACAGACACCTGTACCATTCAGCCGTGCTACTTAAAGAGATCATAGAGACCAAGTGTAAAGTGACTCCAAAAATGCCCTGGCCACCAACATCACAAGACCTCAAGATGGACACTGCCTCCAGTGTTGTGCCAAATGAATTATATAACTTCATGGCTTGGACAGGAGGTATGACCACAGAATTTACATCTGACAACTCACGTGTCAATGTCAGTGTGGAGGACAATCAAAAAATTGTGTCAACTTGCCAGGATGTCATGAACCTTACAATGAGAGGTCGCTGGTTAAGGCCAAAGCATTCCTCCTTAGCCATGGCAATAAGCCATATGACTGGATCAGCACAGCTGATCGGAATGCTCAATGGTCTTGGGCACTGCTCCTCCCACTCAGAAGTGCTGGGACATGACACTGTACTAGCAGAGCTACAAATTCAAAGAAGTGATACATACATCCCATCAAACATAAAACCTAAAGTTCATGCAACCCTGGTTTGGGACAACAATGATTTTGGCGAAGAAACACTATCTGGAAAAGGTACAACACACAACACAAATGGCATTATCATTCAAAAACCCATTACCTGTGATGCATCAGCTTCAGAGATGGTATCTCTGCATAGAACACGCAAACGTTCTCTTCAGCCGCCTCCTGTCCACATTGACATCTACATAAAAGGAAAGAGAACAGGCCCCAAACCATTTGGATCAAAAGTTGAACAGGGACAAGATAAAAACATTCACACACAAGACACTGCACGAAGATATGACAGTGCCTACTTTTTCATGAAGTTCCCAGAAACCTGCAGCAGAGTTCTGTCGGGATGGACTGGCCACAACACTCTGCTGCACAGAGGAATGATTCCACCACAGTCTACCATAGGTTATCTGCCAGTCAATGATGCCAGTCCAACAGACCTTAACACAGTAAACACCATCCTCACTCGTTCCATTGAAATAGCTGACAAACTAGAGCTTAGTGAAATTGTGTTGGTAATGGATCAGGCCATATACTCCAAAGCACAAACAATCCGTTGGATGGATAACACATTTATGAAAAGACTTGTACTTAGAATGGGAGAGTTTCATACGGCAATGGCATACCTGTCCTGTATTGGAAAACGGTTCAGGGATGCAGGATTTCAAGATGTGGTTGTTGAAGCTGAAGTTGTCGCTGCAGGTTCTGTAGAGGGAGTAATAAATGGACATCATTATGTAGCAAGACTGCAAAGGCCCTGGAATTCCTGAGCTGATCAAAACTCAGATAAGCTCTCCCCCTCTCCAGCACTGACCAACACCCATCTCTATAGGAGGATTGAGACATTTGTATTTCTGTAGGTTTTCATTCACAGAAGGATGGAACTCCTGTGAACATTTAAACCCCTGGAATAATTTCTTCTTTTTAAAAGACAATGACTTTCAATTATATGCTATGGATGTTTGTTTAATGAACTTTCATGCTAAAATCCCTTTTCAGCTTTAGGAGACCCTCAGCCGGAGACGTCTCTGCATTCCACAGATCAGATAACAAGTCGTAAAACTTTATGGCAGAAGGCTGGAACAGAGAGAGACACACTCTTTAACTGAAGAGACTAATTACTTCAAAGTTCATATTTCTAAAATTTATTTTGCTCTTTCCTGATTACCAAAGTTATAGTGAGATTATGTTGTACATCATATCCGAATTTGACAGTTATATTTGTTACAGAAGCCTAGATATCGAAATGCCTTGTTAATTGACCTCTCCCACAGGATTTTGGACTGAATTCCCTTATTAACCTCTGAATTTCCTCTCCATTTAGGTTGAATGATGACCATTGTATTTACCTGTGACCAAATCTCTGACTTGTTGTTATATTTTCACTGTGATACATATTTTTAATGTCATAAACATAAACATATAGTTATGAATGAAATGATTCACATCATATGAACATATGTATTAATCTACACATTTCACTTTCACACAACTGAATATGGTGGGATAGACAGATCGTGTTTTGCGCGTTTAATATCATATTTTAATCCATTCTGGACTCCTCTTTCTTCTCTACTTTGTGAGAACAAAGAGATTCCAAATTCCACCAGACTCACGCCTAAAAGTTCTCTCTCTCCGCCCAGGTCCTCCCCTTAGCTGGACCCACAGATAAAGTCAGCCGTAGGCCACATTTTTACTCTCTCTTACCGACCCTCTCTCCTTACCGACCCTCTCTCTTACCGCCTCTTATCCCTTTCTTCACTACCTGAGGAATCCATAACAGAGATTCCCATTATTTTCTTACCTAAAGCGCGTTTTTCCTATCTTTGAAATTCCCTCACCATCTAACTTTGTTAACTATTTATCTTTTAACATTTTTGTAACTTAAGGAGACATTTTGCTCGTTATTCGTTTTAATCTGAAGAACCGATTCAGAACCAGCATTTATTTTTCTTAATTTTGACAATTTTTCATCAACACCCGTTTTTCTTGGCTAAAGCCTGAGAACCATCATTTTTAAGCCAAGCAACACTCAGCTGAGACCTGTCGAACCAGGTCCATGTGCACAGAACCGATCAACCCGCGGCAGGACATCAAGGCGTGGCCACAACAACGACGACGCACCGTTCCGAACCCGCAGGTCCAGACCGTGTGCTGCGAATCTGAAGGCCTCGCAAGTCCCAGCCCCATGACGGTTCACTTCAATAACTCCAGCTGAGTTTGCTCTGATTCCATTCTATGGGTGATGTACTAACCGCTTGGTCATTTAATTCATTTAATCAATTTATTCTTTTACAAATCATTAGAATTCTTAATCCAAATTACCGGTTACCTCGTCAGGTTAGCTCTGGCTAATCCTCACCATATTTCCTTCTCTCTCACACCTACTTCCACATCTCTCACACATGCACACACCACACACACACTCCCACATTCCACACATGCACGCACACACACACGTAGTCCTGCACGCACACACACACACACACCATATCTACATTGTACATAGTTCACTTGTAATTATTTTCATAGAATAGTTAATAAATACCTCATTTTAGACCAAATTACAGTCTTGTGTTTCTTTGTGTAGAATGTGGTCAATTTAAACGAGGATTCAAGACTTTTTGATATGAGATTGATCAAAATTTTTATGAATATTAATTTTTTTATTAATATAAATTTTTTCCCTAGAGATCTAGGGTGGTGCCCCAATTATTAATAACGAGAGCAATAAATCATAACGTAGTACCGCTACAATTATAACCGAAGCATACGTACCCACAAGTTGATGTGTGAAGCCCTACAAAGGTTACGCTGGCAGGCTTACCTTGACACCCTTTCAGCTGATGACAGTAAAGCCATCATGGAAACTGCAGCTGATCTGCAGATGACGTTCCCTGGTGAAGATTTCGACAATCTTGTTGAATCTGAAAAATTCCTGGCCGTCATCAAAGGGTATGAAAAATTCATCCAAAACAACCCGAACAAGACATTTAAGTTTTGGAGCACTTACATCAGTATGGTAGAGGACCTGCTTCTCTTCATCAGAGGAACAAGAGAGGCAAACTGGAGTCTCCATTTGTCAGCTGTCCATTCCATTTTGCCATGGTTCTTTGCCTATGATGGGATCAACTATGCTCGATACCTGTCTGCATGGAGATGAGATGCTTAGAGGATACACATCCAAACATAAACCACCAACTTCAATCAGGGGATTTTGTTGCCCAAAGACAACATACGGTTTTTGTAGCACTGCATGTGACCAAGTGATTGAGCAGACAGCAAATCGTGACTCCAAAACAAAAGGTGGACTGACTGGGTCATAGGAGCAGTTCATAGATGGACACTCACCCATCATGAGCGAGTAGCTATCACAATGGAATGCAGAGACATGGCTGGACACAACAGTACAACAAAGCAACGGGCTGAACTGGATGACACAAGAAGAGACCGTGATGAGAAGGATGTAAAGAACATCATGTCCACGATTCAGAACATGATCAATCCATTCCATTCTTCAGTTGACAAAGAGGGGATTTACAATATCACATCGGGCCAGGTAGCTACAGAGGAAATTGCTGCTGATCTGCTTGAGGCAAAAGACAGAGGTGAGAAAGCTTTTGTAGAATTCTGTGTCAAGAGGCTACAAACTAATGAGGTTGACATCTATGAGCCAATTAAAAAAATGAAGCTCAAGACCTTCAAAGACACAGCAACATCATCTGTAACAAAAGCAAAAGACAGAGACATTATCCTTAAAGCTGACATTGATCTATTTGCCAGACTAATTTTAGTTGGATCTGCGAGAAAAATTGATCTAAGCGAGATGCTTGTGTACAGTTTGGGGCCCTTACCGGCATCACTAGCACATTATGATGGCTCCCTCATGAAAACTGACAAGGCCAAGCTAATGCACTTTCTGGAAGCATCTGTAAATATTCCAGCAACTGTGGAGAGCGTTCCTGAAGGCTCAGCCTGGGTCTTTGATGCAATGGCTCTTGTGCAAGCTCTGAAACCAAAAGCAACTTTTGGGATGTTTGCTGACAGCGCTTTGTGGTCTATTGTCAACACAGCTAAAACAAGTAAGTCAAAGACAATACATTTTGTACCAGACACCTACAAGGTTATGAGCATTAAAAATGCTGAACGAGGTCGGCGTGCTGTGAAGGGTGCATTACTGACAAAAATATATTCTGTAGACCAGAAGACTCCAAAGCAGTGGGGCAAGTTTTTGTCATGTGGGGAAAACAAGGAAAACCTGCTACAATTCTTTTTTGACCGGTGGTGCCAAACTGGTAGAGATGTGATTGAAGATCTCACACTGATTGTTGGTCATGGAGAAGAGTGCCATGCTCTGCAAAAAAACAAAACGACAGGTGAGCTTGAAGTCACTCCAGTACCAGCACTGTTTACAACACAGGAAGAGGCTGACACCAGACTCCTGCTACACTGTGCACATGCTGCCAATTTTAGCAGACATATTGTCATCAAAAGTCCTGACACTGATGTGTTTGTGTTGGCCCTTTCGTTGCACAAAAAGGTCGGAGCTCACCTGTTTTTTAACACTGGAAGAGGAGTCAATGCCCGCACACTTGATCTCCAGCATATCCATGACCATCTGGGAGAAGAGATGTGTGATGCACTGATTGGTCTCCACTGCTTCTCTGGCTGTGACACGGTCAGTTCTATGTATGGAATCGGAAAGGTCAAGGCAGTCAAGACACTTCTGTCCAATCATGAACACTGTGCCACATTCAGACAGTTGGGCACAAGTTTTGACATCCCGCAAGAGCTGTACAATGCAACTGAAGCATTCACCTGTGAGCTCTATGACCATAAGGACCTTACAGAAGTCAATAGAGCAAGGTGGCAAATGTTCAAAACAGGAAAATGTTTTGAACAAAGTCTTCCTCCAAATAAAGATTCCCTACATTTGCACATTCAGCGTGCAAATTACCAGGCAGCGATATACAGGAGAAGCCTAGAAAGCCAGCCAGACATCCCAACACCAACACAACATGGATGGAGGATTGAAGAAGAATCCTTTGCAATCCATTGGATGACGCTTCCACCAGCACCGAAAAGTGTTTTGGAGCTAGTGCATTGCCGGTGCAAAGCACTAAAATGTGTGCAGGGGAGATGCACATGCAAACAGCACCAGCTACCATGCACAGACATGTGTGCATGTATTGACTGCTCCAATTCTGCAGGACAGGAGACATAAGAGAAAAAAAGAGAGCAAGCTTCATGGGCATGCTTATGCCAAATTTGTGGCTTTCATAGCACTTTTTTGTATAAAGTTCATCTTGTTCAAGTAAATTTGTTTTTCTGGTGTCAGTTCATTTAACGTCCATATGATAACCTACGCTTGTATATCCTAGTCACGGATGCACAACAACTGAAGCTCTAACAAAACTCTAACAAACTTCCTCTCAAACAAATAGAAATTAATTAAACATGTATCAATAGCAAAGCTGATCAGATCGGGAAATCTAACGTGTTTGACATCTTATTACTGCCACTTGTTATATTAAACATCTGCAGCTGTTCCTGGTGGATCTGGACATGCTACCTGCAGCAATGTTACGTTTCATTAAACATAAGCTTCGTTTGCACCCATTGCATAAACTTTTCATATTAAAAATATGACATGATAATCGAGAAATTAATAATATCTGACCTTTTTCTCGTTTAAACGTGTTGGACATCTAGTTACTGCCGCTTGTTTAGCTTACTGCAGCTGTTGTTCCTGGTGACTGGTGACATGCTACCTGCAGCGACGTTACGTTTCATTAAACATTAACATTAATTTCGGCATTACAATGTGCCGTCAATATGCTTCGTTTGCACCCATTGCATCAATTTCTCATAATAATCAAAAGTTTTCACATGACAATCGAGTAATAATATAATATCTTACCTCTCCTTCGTTTGCTCTCATCCCGTCTTAACCAGTCTCCACAAGAAGTTGTGTTATGGCTTTACCAGAAGTACGAGGAATCCGATTGGCCAATTGAAGTCCACGAAGTAGTAACAAGAGCTCTCATTGGTTTGTGGTTGCTGGAGCTAACAGCATATTCATTAGCTCGTGTGACGAATATATCAACGTTATTTATAAAAATGTGCAACTTTTGAGGTTGGAAACATTAATTTATATGTTATATGATAATTTATCTACACAATACTAAAAAATCAGAAAATTACCGGCAGGGGATCAATTGTTTCGTAAACGAAAGCAGATAGACATACTCGGCCCATCGCCTATTTCCACTCTTCATCCTCTTCAATGCCCTCCTCACTTCATCCTTACTAATCTTTGCTACTTCCTGGTCCACTCTTCTACTCTTTGTTCTCTCTCATTTTCTTCATTCATCAACTCTTCAAAGTACTCTTTCCATCTTCCCATCACACTATTGGCACCTGTCAACACACTTCCATCCTTATCCTTTATCACCCTAACCTGCTGCACGTCCTTCCCATCTCTGTCTCTCTGCCTTGCCAACCTATACAGGTCAGTGTCTCCCTCCTTACTGTCCAACCTAGAATACAAGTCATCATAAGCCCCTTGTTTGGCCTTTGCCACCTCTACTTTCACCTTACGCTGCATCTCCCTGTACTCCTGTCTACTCTCTTCAGTCCTCTCAGTGTCCCACTTCTTAGCTAACCTCTTTCTCTGGATCCACTCCCGCACCTCCTCATTCCACCACCAAGTCTCCTTATCTCCTTTCCTTCCAGATGACACACCAAGTACTCTCCAACCTGTCTCCCTGATCACATTTGCTGTAGTTGTCCAGTCATCTGGAAGCACCTCCTGACCATCCAAAGCCTGTCTCAACTCTTTCCTGAAAGTCATAGAACACTCTTCCTTTTTCAGCTTCCACCATTTGGTCCTCTGCTCTGCCTTTGCCCTCTTCATCTTCTTCACCACCAGGGTCATCCTACACACCACCATCCTATGCTGTTTGGCTACACTCTCATCTACCACTACTTTGCAGTCACTGATCTCCTTCAGATTACACCATCTACACAAGATGTAGTCTACCTGTGTGCTCCTACTTCCACTCTTATAGGTCACCCTATGTTCCTGCCTCTTCTGGAAGAAAGTATTCACTACAGCCATTTCCATCCTTTTTGCAAAGTCAACCACCATCTGTCCTTCTGCGTTCCTCTCCTGGATACCAAACCTGCCCATGACCTCCTCATCATCTCTGTTTCCTGCACCAACATGTCCTTTGAAGTCTGCACCAATGACAACTCTCTCACTTCTAGGGATGCTCACCATCACTTCATCAAGGTCCAACCAGAATTTCTGCTTCTCCTCCAGCTCACATCTTACCTGTGGAGCATACCCACTAACAACATTGAACATCACACCTTCGATTTCTAGCTTCAGGCTCATCACTCGATCTGACACTCTTTTTACCTCCAGGACATTCCTAACAAACTCCTCCTTCAAGATAACTCCTACTCCATTTCTCTTCCTATCTACACCATGATAGAACAACTTGAACCCTGCTCTTAAACTTCTAGCTTTACGACCTTTCCACCTGGTCTCCTGGACACACAGTATGTCCACCTTCCTCCTCTGCATCATGTCAACCAGCTCTCTATCTTTTCCTGTCATAGTTCCAACATTCAAAGACCCTACTCTCAGTCCTAGACTCTTGGTGTTCCTCTTTTCTCTCTTCCTACGAACACACCTACCTCCCCTCCTTCTTCGACCAACAGTCGTCCATTTTCCACCGGCACCCTGTAGATCGACAGCACCGATGGCGGTCGTTGTTAACCCGGGCCTCGACCGATCCGGTATGGAAGTCATACATTTGATTCGCAAGATTGATTTGGCCAAAGTTTTACGTCAGATGCCCTTCCTGTCACAACCCTCTGTATTTATCCGGGCTTGGGACCGGCACAATAAGACACTGGCTTGTGTCCCCTTGCGGCTACATTTGATTGATTTGGCCAAAGTTTTACGTCGGATGCCCTTCCTGCCACAACCCTCTGTATTTATCCGGGCTTGGGACCGGAATGGTGGAATTCTATTCAAAATGCTAAAATGCTGCTCTATTAAGATTTAGCTTAATTGAATATATTGTCAAGTAAGATGCAGATGTTGAGGTCTCAGAGAGGACTCAGGCTCATTATGGCCCTAAGGTAACAAAGGTTTTGAAGCAGACAAGTAAAGATCTTAAGAAGAAACATTATAAGTTAACCATATGATTATGCTTGCTGAAATATATATACATTTTTGAAGTGTTGATTTGATTAAAGTAATGATTCAGATGATTTATTATGTTCAGATTGAGAGGAATGATTTAAGAAGTGATTCTGTGTGAAGTAATCCTTGTTTAGGCTCTGTGTGTGCGTACAGGCCTCATAGGCTTGTGTGTCCAGGCCTTAAGAAAGCAGAAGTGCAGTAAACAACAGTCACCATGACTCGGCAGCCACAATGACATTGCAGCCTCCTCAGAAAAAAGGGAAGTTTGGGAAAAACCCAAGAGGGCTGGCTGAAATGTGTGTGTGTTAAACAGAATGTGGACACTGTGTATTTGCTGTAACAACATGACTTCTGTATTACTGCTGTATGTGATGACAAGTTGATTGCATAAGTTAGACGGTGTCAGAGGGCATACCTAGCCAGTTTTGTGTGTCCGGAGAGAGTATAAGAATGGGAGAGCAGAGACATTATTAGGGAGTTGTTCGCCGGAGCCGCCAGAAGAGCTGCAAAGGGAACTTGGCCGGAGTTCTGAAGAATCTTCACCTTCCTCTTTTGCCTGAGAGACGGGAAGACGACGCGGGACTTAGGCTCCAGAGATCGCTGAGGACATCGTTAGAAGCAAAGTCTTTTTCTGACTTTGTTCAACAAGCAAAGACCACACTCTGCCAAACGGAGAGTCCTAAGAGGTTCTGCAGTTATCCAGAAGAAACCAACAGAGGGAAGATCCGACTACACCCGAAGAGGCAAAGGAGGCAACAGCTCTGGGCTGTTCCCCTCCCCGGGGCTGGGAGACCCAGTGACCCACTACAGCCCGAACGGACGAGGGTTTTCCATCACCACCATACCACAGAGAAGACAGCTGGGGCGTAAGCACTAACGTTCCAGCTGATTCCAGAGATAACTGCCAGACCACGATTGGCTTACAGGACTCCTCCGCTCCCCCCTGCCGAGGGATAAGATCATTTTGTTCACAAAGAAGACATCGTACCGAGTCCTCTGGACAACTGAGTGCTTTTCCCAGACGCAAGACAAGACCGAGTGATACGGTAGTGGCCACGCTGTTCGCTCTCTCTCCTAAATTCAATAATTAGAGAAGATTGTCAGGTACGCTCAATTTAATTACTTTAGTATCATTTTTAATCAGAAATAATTAATTGTTTAATCATGAATTGATGCTGTGCTCTTGCTAAACTTGCTTAATAAAACGCTCTATTGCATTTAAAGAGAAGCCTAATGAAATTATTATAAACCACTGAAAATCTGCATAGTGGTAAAAAGTTAAGTTGATTGTGTGCATTCAATCCAATGGTTCTTAAAGGTTACTTAGTCCAAAGTGAGAGTGTTTAAACCTTACCCCTGAGGTTAGTTCTTTCCAAACCTCTAAAACGAACCCAGGAATAGCACCAAGTGCATGCAAGTCCTTAGAGAGAAGCTGTCCGATAACGAATGTGAATGATAGATCAATTCTACTACTTAGAAAGGCTGCTTGGTGGGATAGCATTTATCAGATAAGAGGGGTGAGACATTCGGATGCAAGGCAGTTAGAACCTGGGCGAGTGTCTCTCGATTCCAGCTTAATTTATTCTGCTGAAACCAGTTAGGTGAAATACTAATAGGCAGATAGAATCTAACCCTTTAAACGGAGAGCTGGACCAACTTTAACCTGAGGCAAGGGTTAAAAAAGGCTAGACTGGCGAACATGGCGTCCCTGGGTGGGCACGAGTGAAGAAAAAAGTGTCCAAAAGAAGATTCTGAGGGTCCGGCACCGACACCTAGAATCAACCGCCAGAACCTTTCAGTGGAAACTGGGGAAGAGAGGGCTAATCTCTTCTGACCGAGGGTCCACGCTGTGGAGATCGGGGAAGGAGAAGACGAGACCTTCTGACCGAGGATCCACAGCACGGGTGATCGGCCGATAGAGAGACTCGGGATCATCACGCCTGACGGGAGGTACAGTGAGAACCGCAGGCTAGAAGAAGCCGCAGTGACCTTGGGCCAGCGCATCCCGGAAAAAAGGCACCGCGGAGCAGCCAGACGAAGTCTGCACTCATCCCTGCTCAACGGTCCTACGAGAGGTTTTGAGAGAGCAGACGACTCAAGACGACAAAGACGATGGCTGAGAGCCAACAAGACAAAGATGTACTCGTCATTGATAAAGAAGAAGAAGCGACAGCCTCACAAGACGACGCAAAAGCCGGAGGGTCCGGTGAGCGAAGAGAAGAAGATCCATCCTCCGAAGCCCCAGTGCCGGGAGAGACAACGATCAACGAAGTGGTGAAGGACTCCACTTCAAAGAAGACTCACCCAGACTCCACTCCAGCCTTCCCGTACCAGATTGTCCTGGCAGGTAAAGGGTGGGACACCTGGGAAGAAGAAATAAAGAAGCATGTGCACAACTTTAACCAGAAGCTGACAAGAGAGCAACTGAAGGAACAAATTCAGAAGGGCCTCGACCAGGACGGGTGTTACGTTTCCCACGAAAAGAATGGAAAATACTGGCTAACAGTACTGGAGGGAAAATCCAAGCCACCCAAAACGAAGCAAGAAGTGGGGGATTGGATAACCTGGTGGGGTAACTACCTGACAGAGTCAACGAGAAGTCTGCCGATGTCAAAAGTTGCCATGATATTGAGTCCTACTGCAGCATATGACGCTGTGGTAAAGATGCTTGCCAAAGAGACGGGAGTGGTTCCAGTTCTGATCTCCAACAAAGTGAGGGCAACAGCAGTGCAAAAGGACCAGCGAGATGTGCTGAAGCCTATACATGAATATGCAGCATCAAGAAGTGAGATGACGGTTGAAGAAGACCGGCGAAGCGAGCAGACGCACTCAGGGTCGGTGAATGACTCAGAAGAAGAAGACCCGGATGCAGAGGGACCTGAATATGCCGGGCCGCCGGAGCCAACAGGGTTTGCCAACTGGGAGACTCTGCAGGCAGAGTTTGGTGGACCGAGTCGTCCGCACCTGACGCCCCGACCAAGCCTCGCAAGGGACTACTCAGCACTGTCCCCCACAACTCAAAGGGACATTTATGCTACTGATGAGCTCATCGCATCCAGAAAGAAGGTCCTCCAGTCCCTGAAGCAGTATACTGCCACCCACAAAGCCGCGAAGTGCCCAGCTGATGAGGACCTCATTGAGGACGAGTCGATGAGCGACAGATCTGAGAGGACTCTCCCCACCTTACCACCGTTGCCCACAGATGGTAAGAAGTTCAGCAACCAGACGGGGGCTACAGCTTACTACATCGAGGGAGACCCTTGGCAGTACCACGCAGATGCCCTGCTGGTGATATCCTCCTCCATCCTGAAAGTCAGAAATACAACTTTCAGAAAGGCGCTCACAAGCAGAGGTGGCGAAGAGTACAAAAAGGAAAGAGAAGAAGCCAGTAAGGAGAATAGAAATCGTCCAGACGGATGTAGATCTGTGGTGGTAACCAGCGGAGGACATTCAACGTACTACTCAATAATCCATGTGATAGAAGATGAGTATCGTGATGGGGATGACATTGAGTCGTACAGAAGAAGGCTGTATGGTGCCCTGATCAAAGGACTGGCGAAAGCAAATGACCTGAAGTACAGGAGAGTGGTCATTTGTGCTGATGGACTGAGGTCCAACACGCTGCCCTGGGAGGTGGCAGAGGAGGCAGCCACGAGAGCGGCAAAATGGCAGCTGATGGCGCATGAGGTCTGTAATGAGTTAAAGCAACTGGTGGTCATGACCTCTCAAGCTCAGAACAAAGAACGGAGGGATCGCATACTGAAGCCCTGCAAAGATGCAGAGAAGGCGAGAGGCCTTAAAGCAAAAGGGAAAACCGATCGACCAGCAGAAGACGGAGCAAAGCTGCCTGAAGTGTTCAGCCCTGAACAGGAGAGAAAATCGTCCACACCTGGAGAGGCAGCCCTGCCCGGAGCGTACCCTGGAGGTGAACACAGCTACGTCCAGAGCCAGCCTCAACCCAAGTCCATGGTAATATGGAAGCAAGAGACTCCTCCGGGAGCTGTGGTACAGAGGCTGTACCTACGGGACCAAGAAGGGGCCATGGGAGAAGTAAACCCCGAAGGTGATTATACCAACCTGCAAACCACAGGGCAGGACCCAAGGGAGCAGAGAACCCCAAGAACCCCTGTACCTACAGGCCCAGCAGTTTCACCCATCACTCCAGGACCAACGCCTCCTGTCCCTAGACGACGCACCAGTTTGGAGCCAGGACGTGTTACCGTCAATCCAGCACCAGAACCAGATATCGTGGTGAGCAGCAGTGAATCATCTGATGAAGAAGAAGGACAAGAAGATGACCAGTCACTAGAATCAGTCCCCCATCAGACACCTAACCCTCCAAAAGACCTCAGAGTGGGCACCAGAAAAGGTGAGAAGAAACCAGTAGAAATGGTGTCAGTAAGAAGAACCTCAGAAAGGTTGGCAAGAGATCTAAGCTTCGGCCCCATAAAAACCAGAGATGGAAGGCAAGCATACATGCCAGAGATCGGCCAGACCAGCTATGATGTGCCAGTCAGCTGGGCTGAAAAACCAGATGAGAGGAAAATCCTGCCAGTGAGTGCTACTTTTGGGGAATGGGCTAACATATTGATGATGCCTAGTTATGGAACTCTAGCAGCATGTACGCAGCTGACAGCTGGTTTCAGAACGGCCTTCATCGCCATAACCCATGATGTGATGCTTCGGAGAATGAAGAGGGCAGCATATAGCTACTCCAAAGAAGTGGAAAGGGCAATGTTGGAAGACTTTTCCGAGGATGAAGAAACCGGAGAGAGACCCCAACAACAGCCACAGCCACAGGAGGCCCCAGCAGCATCTGCGGCTGGAGCAGCAGGTAATGCAATGAGCCTGCTGACACCAGCCCAAGGCTTCACAGAATTCAAAAAGGTCAAAATGCTGGTGAAGGACAAAGAGTCTGGGCAAAGCATGGTAAATTACCTGAGAGACAACTGGTCACTGGTGAAGAACACTACTACGTGCGAAGAAGCCAGAAAGCTGTGGCTGACCTATGCAACAGGTAACACAGTGAAAGAGGGAGAAACCTCTCAGAGCCATTATGACCGGTTGGTGCTTGAAGACTCAGATGACGAAGAGAGCTGGTTACTCAGAGCCAAAGCAAGGCTGGAGAAGGGACAGACCCTCACCCTCATTTGGCATGAGATCAAGGACAAAGTCCCACCAACAAGGTATATAAGAGCCCTGAGGATCCTGACTAAAGGCCAGAGGGACGAGGTGGACTTCGCCGCCATGCCATATGAAACTACAGTATCCCAGCTCAATGCAGCCGTAAAGGGGTGGGACCTGAAGAGGAGGTTCTACCAGACGAGAAAAGAAAAGGAGTCACAACAGCAACCACCAAAGACTAAGCCACCACAAGAGACCCCTCAACGAACAAGAGAACCAAACCAACCACAGCGTTCTCGGTCCTGGCCTAACCGACCAGCCCCCAGAGACCAGACCAGACCAGCCCAGAACAAGCAACCATTCCAGCCTTGACAGACCCAGAAGCCGGCTGGTGAAAGGAAGAGTGATTACCTGCCCCCAGAAGAATACAGAAAGCTGACCCCGGAGCAGAGAGACGCCCTCCGTGCTGCTTGCCAAGCAGCAGGCACACAGGGGCCTGAGAAATGATGGCCCAAGAGGCGCGGGTCACCCTGGAACATGCCTACTGGAAGGGGGATGAAATCTACACTGATGTGGATGGAGTCCCTTACCAAGTAGACTCCAGGGCAGAGGTGTCGATGACCCGCAAGAGCCTCGATATAGCAGGACACCTACAGGCCCAACTAGCTGATGGAGCAGTTAGAGAGTTCCCATATGCAATTTGGAAAGGAATTGTATGGGTTCTTGGGCCTTTTAATCTGGTAACAACAAAAGACCTGAAGCGGCTACATCAACCCAAGAAGAACATGCCAGTCGAAAGACTAAAGAAGTTGCATGCACGCATGATCCGCTTCACACCTCAACAAGAAGAGTCCCAGCTCAAGCAGTGGTACAAGCCAGTCGATGTAGAAGAAGTCGCAGCACAGAAGGTTGAAGAGAGTGATCTGTCAGTTGCAGGAAAAGAGCGGCTGAAGGAAATCATCTCCAAAGCCAAGGTGGCACGATTCAAGAATGATTGTGGGGATCTTGGGGAGAAGTACACCCATACTATCATTGGAGGAGTGCATCCAGCGGTCCGCCAATGTCCCCTCAATCCAGGTGCAGTAGAAGAAATGGACCTGATCGTCAAAGAGCTGAGCGCACTGGGGATAATCCGAGAGGAACCGAATCCAATAACCAACAGCCCAATCCAGGCAGTGAAGAAACCTGAGTCGGCAGGTGGAGGATGGAGGCCAGTGATCAACTTTAAAGCCCTTAACCAACGGACGACCGCGAACAAGGCAAGTTTGATCAATCCCCAGGGCACCCTGAAGACCCTACAGGTCAAGAAGTACAAGTCCTGCATTGACCTGGCGAACGGATTCTTCTCCCTGCGCCTAGCCAAAGCTTCACAAGGCAAGACAGCATTCACGCATAAGGGGAAAGCTTATGTGTGGACCCGACTGCCCCAAGGCTTCAAGAACTCGCCAAATGTGTTCCAAGCCGCTGTAATGGATATTCTACAAGGACTTGGAGCGACAATCTACATAGACGACGTGTTCATCGCAGACGACTCTGAGGAAGAACATCTGGCAAAGCTGCAAAAGATTGTTGAGAAGTTGACAGAAGCAGGCCTAAAGCTGAACCTGAAAAAGTGTCAATTTGGCCAGTTTGAGGTAAACTACTTAGGATTCCAGGTCTCAACCGACCTAGGGATCTCTGAAGGATACCGAGAGAAACTGGAGCAAATTAGACCTCCAGGGTCACTGAGAGAACTGCAACAGATCCTAGGTTTGTGCAACTACGTGAGAGACCATGTCCCTGGGTACCAGAAGTACGCCAGATCACTGTATGCAAGATTGAAGAAAGCTGAAGACCAGCCTGAGGAGGACCATGACAAGACTTGGACATGGACAGCGACAGACCAGCACCATCTGGAAGAACTGAAGAAGCCGATCCAGGGAGCCCTACGGTTGGAACCCAGGAGCCTGACAACCAGATTGGTAGCTGAGACGAGCTGTGATGACGACGACGCCGTGGTAAAAGTCAGTAACGAAGGAGCAGGAATTGTGGCTCTATGGAGCTACACACTGACATCCGTGGAGAAGAAGTACCCACCAGAAGAAAAGGAATTGGCAGTCCTGGCAAGATACTGGAGTGCCCTGAAGGACCTGGCACAGGGTCAGGGCATCAAAGTCAACACCCAGAGCCAAGTACACCGATTCCTGAGAAAGGCCACTGTAGAGAGTACCAAGGCGACCAATGCGAGATGGGGAAGATGGGAAGACATCTTGCTGGACCCAGACCTCGAGATTGGGCCAACTCAGCCTGCAAGTAAGAAAGCACCGAAGCCTGAAGAACAAACAGAGGATCCATATGAATGGACTCTGTACACCGACGGATCGAGAAAGGGTCCAGACAGCACTGCCTATTGGGGCTTCATCCTTAAGCAAGGTGAAAGAGAGCGTTACCGACAGAAAGGTAAAGCAGAAGGCAGTGCATAGACAGGAGAAGTTACAGCAGTCCTAGAAGGCCTGCTGGAGCTAGAGAAAAGAAAGATTAAGAGAGCTAGAGTAATAACAGATAGTTCTTACTGTGCACAAGCTCTGAATGAAGACTTAGCCATTTGGGAAGAAAATGGTTTTGAAACTGCTAAAGGCAAAACGGTAGCACACCGTGATTTGTGGCAAAAAATTGCCGAGTTAAGAACGAACATGGACCTCGAAGTGAGGCACCAACGGGCCCATACGAGAGAGGGGGCCCACTGGAAGGGAAACGACGAAGTGGATCATTTCGTCCAGATGAGAAAATTCGTCTTTGTCGGGATCGAGGAATGGGACCAAACCCCTAAAGGAAAAATCGTCCCAGAGAAGTACGTGGAAGAAGTGGTGCGGGCCGTACATGAGGCGCTAGGCCATGTGAGCACACTTCCTACCCGTAGGGAGCTGGAAAAGCTGCAACTCTGGATTCCAGAGCGCCGTGTGCGACAAGTACTGAGGGCCTGTGAAGTATGTGGTCGATACAACGCAGGACGCCGAGGGCAAAGAGTAGACGGGCTCACCATCAAGAGCACTATTCCCTGGGGTTCTATCTGCATGGACGTAGCAGGCCCAATGGGGGTTACAGGGAAAAGAGGTGAGAAATACCTTTTAGTGCTGGTTGATTCAATGTCAGGCTATGTGGTTACTAAACCAGTGAAGAAAGCTAACGGTAACAGTGTAGTTAGCATGTTGGAACAGATGTGTGGCATACTAGGGGTGCCAAAAGAATTGAGAACAGACAATGGGACACACTTCAAGAATGCAAAAGTGGATGCGTGGTGCCAACAGTATGGGGTGATGAGGATTTATTCACCCCCATACACGCCACAAGCAAACGGAGTGGTCGAACGAGCCATTGGGCTGGTAAAGAACTGGATAGGCAAGAATGCAAATTCCAAAGAATGGAGTACCAAAACCCTAGAAATAGGAAAGGCCCTGAACGACAGACATCGAGCTGATAGGCCTTCCCCTTCCGAGGAGCTGAATCAACGCCCCTTTGTGTCAGAAGAAATAGGGCGGGGCTCTGAAGATAAGATGGCAGCACCGAGCCCTAAAGTGCCATTCCAGGTTGGACAGCGAGTGTGGGTGAAGGCCAGAGACGCACCCACAGGCACAGCGGTGAAAGCCAAATACGAGAAGCCTGACATAATAAAAGAAGTTTTGGATAGCAACACAGTTTTGCTAAAGAAAGGAGAAATCCAAGGAGTGGAGCAGCTTAAGCCAGTTCCAGACTAGAGAAAACCAGGAATCAAAAACCATGGCTACGAGCACACAAGGCTTACCACCCTTCATCGGAGTAGCCAACGTTAAAGGGGTGGTTACTATGCGGAGAAGTACTACGGGACTCTGGGCAGGCAGAGCCCTGAAGAAATTGGACTACGCTAAAAAGGGATTCCTGTCAGAAGAAAAAGAAATGTTAGAATGGAAGAAGATGAACAACAACTGTGTGGTTTGCTGGAAGCCAACCACCCTGACGGTCCAATGGGAAGGACCAGGGCAAGAAAAACCTACGAAGGTTAAGCCAAAACGAAGAGAGATGAAAAGTCTGCACTATAAACCAGTAAAGGTAACTGATGCCTATGTTTGTGGGATATGCAGAATAGATAAGTTACCCAGGCTGATCTTCATCACCCAATGGGATCTACGCGGGGTAAGGCCAGAGACTACGGAGTGTGCTTGTCAGTGGGATGGAGACATGCTCAACTACTGCAGCAGCTGCAGCCTCCAGAGAAAATGTGGGCAGCTGGTGCAGACTGATGAAGCCGAAGGATGGCAGGTGAGGAAGATGGTTGATCCTCTCCAAGCGTTGGAACCAGGGGAGATTGAAGGTGACGAAAGAGAAGCATCGACCTCAGCCTGGACCCCCGAGGGTGAGAGAGAGCCATCAGCACCGCCACTGTATCCACCAATACAGGATGAAGAAAAGGGAGCCACCAAGGGTGAGGCCCGGGAGCAACCGCTCTGGAAGAAGACCATCCAGAGGGCCTGGCCTTACAGCACGGCTTCAGCAGAAATGATGTCTCCGCCACTAGCGACAACACAAGTCCCTCTGGTGTTTAGGGTCTACCGTGACCCAGATGGGCCCAAGTATACATCAGGTATGGAAATGATTCCAGGCCCTCACAGAGAGATGGCACAAGCGCATGGTTGGGAAGGACCATGGGAGCTAACTACCTGGGATAGGTTAGTAGAAGAAGTGTATGCTGATTCAACCATCCCCCTAGTAGACGCTGGACCAGTGCCAAGAGAAGAAGGTGCCAGAGGCACGAACCTCTACTACAGCGTCACAAGCCTCGATGCATGGGGCCACTCGGGGCATGAGAGCCAAAGAGAAGTCTGCAGAGTACACCGTGACACCAGAAGACTGGCGCCGAGAAGGAAGTGTCCAATTGGTGAACTCCTGGGTGTCAAGGGCAGCCACGCCTACAAGACCGCATCAGACGATGACGGTGAAAGTGCGAGTGCGCATGGTCATTGTGCCATTCGTGGGTGTGTACTCGCTGGGGGCAGACGTGTCCGAGGTACAGAGAGAAGTGAAGCCTGAAGAAGATTCTGCCAAGAAGGGGGAGAAAGAGAAGGAGAGTGTTTGGTCAAGAATCAAAGGCCTCACCAAGAGAGTTGGGAGAGGAAAGAAGAATCCTGAACCCAGCCAACAGTAAGGTCAACCTGTCGTTGTGAAAATGCCGTATCAACTAGTGTATGCACCATACATGGATGTAGAATTGCATACTGGAAGGCCATATATACAGGAATGTAATGGTAAAATATACTTAGACCTCCCCAGAAAGGGATTTTAAATACACTAATAGAGAATGTAAGAACGAGACGTGTACCAGAATCCTCCCGTCAGATGGGATGTTTTGGGGATACTTCAATTTCACATGTGATGTCCCACCGCCTCCAACGGCACAGCCTCCGACAGTGACTGAAATCTCAAGAAATGTAACCCAAGCTCCAACCACCATCATTGCTGAAACGGGTTCAGTTTCAGCCACCCATACACCAGCACCTGGGGTGAGCACAACTACCCAGAAAGCTACTATACAGTTAGTAGATCCAGACTTCCAGCCGAGAAGTAACCGTCATCGAGGCCGCTACTGGAATATAATTAAGGCCTGTGTAACAGACAAGTTCTTAGCTTTAAACCCGTGTTACTGGAACATGCTAGCCGACTGTAAAACTCAGAATTATCTGGTAATAACTCCAGCTACACACCTGATGTTCTACGTCACTAAAGGCATGTATGGAGCTGAACCACGGGCACACCATGAGAACTGGCTTAATGACACTTTGCCCTGGTTGTGGATAGTTCCAGTAAAGCACTTTAGAGGAGCATTCCCGAAGGGTTATGCAAGAACAGGCCAGGGCCTGGCAGGACCAACAGAAACTGACATGTATGTGCAGAAGCTTCCTACGCCACCAGAGCTGATTGGGGCCCCAAGAGGGGATTTCCAGAAGATTGACCAATGTGTGGTAAAGAAAGTAGCTGAAGCACTGGACGGAGAAGAGTATGTGAGTAACGGTGCCTCGCCCAGATGCCCATTATGGCAAGAATGGAACAGATACTACGGTACATGGACCTACAACTGCAGCGGACTGACGGCAAACAACACTGTTAAAGGTATTCTACAGGCCTGGAGTGAAGGACACACCAGGAGTGAATCCTCTACCTGGTGGGGCCTGCAGAAGCAAGAGATCCAGGAGTGGGTAGTTCCATGCCTGAGCGAGACCAGCAACTATTGGGTAAAGTACCAATATTTGGCTACAGTTTATTCCAAAGAGAGGGATATTTGGCCTGGTGTATGGAGCAACCCTGAACCCTACGTGAGTCCAAGGCCATGGCGTATGGTGTGTGACAGAGCTAACATGACGTGCACCATCGGCCTAGCCAGACAACATTGCCAGGGGGTTCCAGGATGGGAAGACCACTGCCAAAGCCACTATGGAGAAGACTGTGTAGAGAGTGTGTACAGTGTATAAAGATTGTATCCAACATTGACAGGGGCGGAGCATATCAGTACAAATACATGTGTGAAACACTCATTTCTTCTAGTATTGCTCTGAAATTTTGACCTGAACTATGTAAGACCCCAGGCTTTTGCAATATTGTGTTTTCAAGCTCTTACAGTGCTGCCACACTGATTTTCAGGTGTTTTATTAGGGAAAAAATGTAGGCGAGAAAAAATTCATCCTAATTCAGTGTGTGCCAACATGAAATACTCTGTGCCAGTAGCACCTAGAGTAATTCTGACTGCACTGGGCGAAAATTCAGGTTGTCAGCTTTCAAATGAGACCCCAACCATGCATGTACTCCAAACAGTTCAAGAACAGCATTCAATTTACTTTCTGTAAATCTCAGTAGAAATTTTGGGCGGAAATTGCCTGGACTTTTGTGGCGGTTGTAATTTCATCCAGTGTATCCATAGCTTGACTTTACTTGAATCCACAAACTGGAACTCAAAATATTAATCCAGAAAACAGCAGCAGTTTTAGCTGCAGAGATGTATGTTCCACTCGGCGCTCTTCTCTTTTTTTTTGGTAACGGTCTTCTGGTCTTTCCTCCTGGGGCGCAGTACATTGGACTATACCATCTTCTCCAGGAAGGTGGAGGGGGAGGGCTGTTGTCAGCCGAAAATTTTTTTTCCATTTCTACAAGTCCATTTTAATTAAGACTGCTTAATCAGATTATAGTCAATAATTATCTACGTACACATGCCATGTAGGGCATGATTATTTATTGCAGCCAGATAATTATGATAAGAAGTCTTACCCCCTAATGGACTAAACCATATAATCTTGGGCTCATGGGACAAACAGCGGGCAGTTTAGCGAAGACAAGAAGGGTACAGAAAATGATTTGGCGCTGTGTTATTTGCTTTGTCTTTGTGGGTCTAACCCTCAAATCTTTACTGAGTCATTAATTCTGCACATAGCCGTAGTCCAGATTTTCGTGTAATTTGCGGAATTGATGGTTGTGTCTAAGAATATCGAGTTTACAATTCTATTTGGTATCACATTCAAAGAAGCCACTCTGAGCACCTTGACAATGGACGCAGCGGCAGGTCATGGAGCGGGAGGACATCGACATCAAAATGGTAAGGCTGTTACTATTATTATTATATTAATCTCACAAATATTCTTTAAAACATGTGGGGAAAATATAAAATATGTATGTGAATACTACATATGAGAGTGATAATCTAAAACATATTGACATGGTGGTGAATCAAATATTCAGTCAAGAGCCACATATTTTCAGAATAAATCATTTATTGCTTATTCATCCAAGCCTTGAATTGTTAAATATATTTCCGGTTCAGTAGCAAACTGACATATATCTGTATGGGACGCAAACACAAACAGCTGACACTGACTTGCATGGGTGTTTTAGCTCTGTTTAGTTTAGAAAACATATGTTTAACCTCAGCTAGCAGTAAAACTGTGACATAAATTTACATTTACTCGAAATTCTTTTCCCCCATGTCACAAGCACATATTTCCTGTTAACAAAAAGCTGTACGTGCAGCTGTTTGTCCTTCTTAAAAACATGAAACGTAGCGTCTGGTTCGTTCTATTCCGTTCTGATGGCGGCTGACATGTTTACAAAAATGCTTCAGTGGTGCTGCCCTGTCAATCACCGTATAAAGCTCGCCTCATCAAATAAACGACTGTCATTAGCTATTGGGCAAATACACATAACTCAGGAAAAAAACAGGATCACTTAAAAGGTTGTTTTTTTAACCCTTTACGCTTCAGTGCGTCGTAGGTGTACCGCCGGCGGTACACCTACTAATTTGCATAGGAATTTCAAGAATGTCTGACGGCTGCAAACACGATTATACAAACACTATACGCCGATGGAAAGCTTAGATTCTCATGAATCCGCCGGTATAAACCACTTTCAGATGCGATTACTACAGTGGGTGAGAAAACACATTTGTCCGACAAAAACAAATATTCATCCATCCGTTCTCTATACAAGGCTTCAACGCACACAGCGCGACTCACATTTCCGGGTTCATTACTACACACAAAAAAAAAGATTCCACAAAAAACGGCCATAATCCAACCTTTTACATCCAGGCGACACAAGCCAGTAAACTATTTTGTCCAAAACATGTCCTGAAGTCGCATAAAATCCCCGAATCAGTCATTTTCAAGGAAATGCACCTCGTGATGCCCGTCCAATATTCCCCGTATTTTTCATAATTTTTTTTATTTAAAAATAGAATATTAGCGATTTTTTGTACTGAAAACGGCTGGAATTGACTGAAGCTTAAAGGGTTAAACTGTTTAGCTCAAAATCAAACATGACAAACGTATTTCACAATAATTAAATATCTACTTGTTGTAGACATGACTTGACTGTTTATTAAAAAACACATTTATTTCTTACTTGAATCTTTACAAATCCTGTCCAATAATATTTGGATGTTTGGTTAAAGGGATGTTGTAATTTTGCAAATGCTAATCTTACAGGGTAAATGAACTGAAACCTGATAATACTGACATTTTTGCTTGAAAAACTTAAAAATACGCAAAATATCTGCAGTTAATTTTCTTTTTCTCATCTAATCAATTATTCAACTCATCCAAATTGCAGTTCTACAAGAAGGGAACCCACATCAGTGGCAGACAGAAACACCAGCAACATTTGGACATACAGACCTGCTGATCCAGTGGTGGAAAACAGATGCCAACCAACAGAGAGTACAACATTGGAGAACAGAGGCCAACCAATGACGGATGCAGCAGTGGACAACAGAGTACAGTCAGTGGAAGATGCAATAATGGAGGATAACAGAGTACAACACTATCCGGAACGTGACGATCCTGAACATTTTGGAACGTTTGATAATGTGTCATTGTACTCTGGTTTCGACAATGGTCTCCATACATTTCCAAAGCACCCTACATTGTCCCAGACCAATGACAATATTCTGAACATCCCAGCGGCTTGTCCAAGTGAGCTTGCAGATGGCTGCAGATCTGGCCAATCTAAGGTAAGTCTAGTCTACTGATAGTTTTCTTCAATGCACAATAATATGCAATAAAGTACCTTACCTATAATTATTTCCCTCTTTTTTCCCTGAAGGATGACCACTGCTGCAATGTTCTGACGAGACAAGCTACTGTTATTGTGCTGACTGCCAGCGAAAAACACCATCTCTCACAGGTTTGTCTTCATGCAACATTATTAATATTATTGTTTTGACAAATGGTGATGGTTATTTTTTTTAATCCAAATATAGAAACAATTAATATTTGGTTTTGTCCCAAACTGTTGCTGTTAGGAATGGGGGGTGTGGAGAACCCAGGCACAGACATCACAGACAGAACACTAGGCATAGTTAAAAGAATTTATTAACAAAATAAAAAAAACAAAACCTTTACAAACTGAAAGTGAGACTGGAGTGGACATAAAGCTAAACTAGACAGAGGCAAAAATGGCAAGACTAAAAAGGGTGGACAAAAACTAAACTAGACAGGGGCAAAATGGCAAGACTAAAGAGGTACTTACATAAGGAGAACAAACGACTAATGCAAGAGCAAACTAGAGTCCAAATAAGCATCGAGTCCTAAGGGGTAAATCCAGAAAAGGGTGAAAAATGACGATGTCCAACAAGTGATGCAATCCGGCGGTGGAGGGAAAGTGGGGAGTGAAGACAGAAGCTGCATGTAGGTCTAACTATGCGCCAGCAAAGAACTGAGGGGAAGGCAGTGCTTAAATAGGAAGGAAGGGGACCAGGTGAGATGAATAGAACTGATTGCAACAGGTGAGAGTGATGAACTAATGAGATGACAGAGCCAAGGGACGAGCGAGTGGAAGAGGGACAGAAGGGGAAGACACAGCCAGAGGGAGACAGAAACACACAAGCCAAAAACGCACACTAAAGGAAAACAAACACTGAGGGAACAAGCAGACTTAGGTCAAAGCAAAAAACAACAGAATCTAAAAGGGTTAAATCCAAATGAGGGGAGGAAAGGTGGAAAAAGGAACAAAAAAAGCAGCAACAGGGCAAAATCCTGACAGTACCCCCCTCTCAATGTGCGCCTCCTGTGCACCTACAGTTTGCTGGAGGCTGGCGGCGGAACCACTCTGGAGGCAGTCGACGAAGGCGGCGGCAAACGAGGCGAGGACCCTTTGGCAGCCGGGCTAGAGGCCGGCGGCGGTGGACGAAACTGGAACCCCTTGGCAGCTGGGCTGGAGGCCAGCTGTGACGGGAGCTCTCTGTAGACTTAGAAACAGGGGGAGCCACTGCAGTTAGGAAAAGGTTTTTGTAAACTGACTCCAGTGGCATAGTTTCTACTCCAAGGAATTGGTCAGCTGACCCAAGCTCAACAGTCTCTTGGCTGGGGGAGTCAGCAGTTGACTCGGGCCTAACAGTCTCTTGGCTGGAGGATGGGCCTTCTGGCTCCAGCGTAATTCCTCTGCTGGGTGGTTCATCAGCAGGGATCGACTGTTTGGAGATGTCAACAGCGTCGACCCGCTCGGAAACGAAGGCGTCTGGAGAGACGGCCGAGGTGCTCGGAAACGAAGGCGTCTGGAGAGACGGCCGAGGCGCTCGGAAACGAAGGCGTCTGGAGAGACGGCCGAGGCGCTCTGGAGACCGGCTGGAGAGACGGCCGAGGCGCTCTGGAGACCGGCGGCTGCAAAGACACTCTGAAGGCCGGCGGCTCGCTCAGAGACTGCTGCGTCTGGGGCGGCGTTCTCGACCCACTCAGAGTCGTCGTAGTAATCCCACTTGGAGTCATCGTAATCGACCCGCTCGGGACCTGCTGCTGCTGCAGCACAGTCGCCCTCGACCCGCTCGGGACCTGCTGCGGGGTCGGAGGTGGTGTCAACCCACTCAGGATCGAAGGCTGAGGTGGCGGCGTCGACCCGCTCTACGGCAAAGGCTGAGGTGTCCGAGGCAGAAGGGTCGACCTGCTTGGGAACTGCGGCTGGGGCATCCATGGCGGAAGGGTCGACCTGCTTGGGAACTGCGGCTGGGGCATCCATGGCGGAAGGGTCGACCTGCTCGGGAACTGCGGCTGGGGCATCCATGGCGGAAGGGTCGACCTGCTCGGGAACTGCAGCTGGGGCGTTCGTAGCGGAAGGGTCGACCTGCTCGGGAACTGCAGCTGGGGCGTTCGTAGCGGAAGGGTCGACCTGCTCGGGAACTGCGGCTGGAGCGTCCGTGGTCGCGACGCTCGGCGGCGGAATCCTCGCGACGCTGGGGAGCGGCGAGGTCTGGACGCTGGGAAGCGGCAAGATCTGGAGGTTCTTAGAACCCCACTTCCGTCGAGATTTCTTTTGGGAAGGGGGCTCATCAGAAAACTGAAGTACGGGGTCTGGTGGTAAACTGTCCTGGCAAGACTGAAAATTATCGAGTCCCAGAGCTCTGTCCAACAAGAAGTCACATAGTTCGCTGGAGGTCATGGTGACTGGGAAGCTATCCGGCAAACGGGCATCCTGAGTGACAAAAGGATCTGTGCAGCGATTGGAGGGGTTTCATAGCTCACATGAGAGTTCAAAAATTCCAGAAGGTAATCCGGCAAGTGGTTAATCAGGTCAAGCCTTTTGGCGGAAGCTTTGCGTCCTATAATCACCAGTTTATCCCTATATTCCGTTACTGAAGCGTCCACCTACTCCCTCCATACTTCCAGCATAAAATTAAAAAACTCAGCGTTCTCCTTACAAGAAAAGAAAATTGTTAATGGGTGGTCTGAGGTTCTGGACTGTTTGTCTGCTGGGTTCGATCTTGGCTGGCGCATAATGTAGGAATGGGGGGTGTGGAGAACCCAGGCGCAGACATCACAGACAGAACACTAGGCATAGTTAAAATAATTTATTAACAAAATCAAAAAAAAAAAACCTTTACAAACTGAAAGTGAGACTGGAGTAGACAAAAAGCTAAACTAGACAGAGGCAAAACGGCAAGACTAAAGAGGTACTTACATAAGGAGAACAAACGACTAACGCAAGAGCAAACTCGAGTCCAAATAAGCATCGAGTCCTAAGGGGTAAATCCAGAAAAGGGTGAAAAATGACGAAGTCCAACAAGTGATACAATCCAGCGGTGGAGGGAAAGTGGGGAGTGAAGACAGAAGCTGCATGTAGGTCTAACTATGCGCCAGCAAAGAACTGAGGGGAAGGCAGGGCTTAAATAGGAAGGAAGGGGACCAGGTGAGATGAATAGAACTGATTGCAACAGGTGAGAGTGATGAACAAATGAGATGACAGAGCCAAGGGACGAGCGAGTGGAAGAGAGACAGAAGGGGAAGACACAGCCAGAGGGAGACAGAAACACACAAGCCAAAAACACACACTAAAGGACAACAAACACTGAGGGAACAAACAGACTTAGGTCAAAGCAAAAAAACAACAGAATCTAAGAGAGTTAAATCCAAACGAGGGGAGGAAAGGTGGAAAAGGAACAAAAAAGCAGCAACAGGGCAAAATCCTGACAGTTGCAGCCTTGAGTGCCTTTTCTGAAAACCTGTCACTATTGGTGACAATAGTTAATTCTGTTGCATACCATGCATCAGAGGCATACGCTTTCAGTTTTGCTGTCTGCTTGTGTAACTTATTTTCTTTGTCTCACATGTAGCCCTCTGACCCCTTGGTTTTTTTTTTTTTTGTTGATTGTTGTTGTTGTTGTTTTATCCTTTTCTGTGTCATAACAACAGGTGACACCCCAACTCATGATGGCTGCTGGGACGGCTGTAATTGGCTCTCTCCAGTTTGGTTACAACACCGGTGTCATCAATGCTCCTCAGAATGTAAGTACTTGGTTTGTATGAGAGAAAAGCAAAAAAGAAAAAACAAAAAGTAGGAGATAACACTTACTTAAAGAAATATGTGAGAATAATTAACTTGAAAAATAAAAGAGCCACACAACTAGACATGTGGTTACGGTGCTAGAAGGCACATAAAATGACGAGAACTGTATTATGCTTTTAAAGAAGAATGAAATCTTGCTTTTGAGATTTATAATGGTAACAGTGCTCGATGTCGCTAGTTTGAGTCTATCCTTTTTTTTTGTTTGTTTTGGGGTTTTTTTGTGTCCTGTCCGGCAACAGAGCAGGCAGAATGAGGATCTGGCTGCTGCATTGTGCCATACAAGTTTGCTTTTCCAAGGGGAGTTCGTAAGTATAAGACTCCCCTTGATACTGTACAGTAATGTATTTAGATTGAATACTTGTTGATTAGTTAAATATACATAAATTTGCCGGACCTGGCAGGAAGAAAGAAACGAGAAAAGGAGAAAAAAAACAACACCAAGAGGGGATAGTGAAGAGAAAAGGAAAAGTGCAAGAATACAATTATCTTTCAATTGAAACCGACACAACAGATAACAAGCTCGTACACCTTAACAAAGACACACCGGAACGCATCCTACAGGTTTTGTTACGAAACACAGCTAGTAATTATTCAAATCATCTATGTGAAACACACAAACTGAGGAAACATGTCTTTTGATATTTTGGCACCAGGACAAACTTAACACCCCCCAAGACAACATGGTTGCTATGTTCACATGCAGAGTACGGTGCAATTGTGACTGTGATCATGCAACTATGACCTCTGACCTCTGTGAAGGCCAGAAGCGGGCCCGAGAGCCCACAAGACCCAGGCGAGCCGGCAGCAATCCCAGAGCAGAGATCCGAGCCACCAAACCACGAGGACGGCCACGGAAGGGGGCAGAGGGAGAACCCGGCCAGGACCTCCAGCGCCCAGCAGGGCCGGGCCCCAGGCGACCAAGATCGGCGGCCGCCGACCCCGCCAGGGGCCGGAGGCCCAGGGCAGACCCAGCACAGGACCTCGGTCCCCAGGCGCCAAAGAGGCAACCCCCGCCCCCCCAGGCAGAGGGTCAACATCGCCAGGGGAACCAGCCACCCCAGACGGCCACCCGGCATGGGCCGGCGCCCCCGCTGCAGCCCAAGATCCAGGGCACCCCACCGCCACCCCCACCCAGACCCCAGACCGGACCAAGCACGAAGCCGCACCCCCAGCGCGGGAGCCCAGACCCCCACTCCAAGACAGCACCAAGCACCCAGTCCCCAGGCCCCCCGCACCGACATCCGACCGCCAAGGTGGCGAGGCCCCAATTCACCCCTTACATTAGGTGATGGAGCTGATCACAGGGGACCAGAGGGAACAAAAATCAGCTAACTGATCCCTTGAACCTGCAGCCATTGTCTCGAAGCTGATGTAGTCTAATAAGAGATTCCTAAACTGCTTATTGTTCAGATTGTTTTTGGCTTTCCAATTTATAAGGATAGTTTTCCTTGCGATGCATAAGCTGGTGAGAACCATACATACAGAGTTAGATCCTATGTTGATTTCACCTTGGTCACCTAATAGGAACAATGTGGGACTTGCAGTAATGTTGCATTTAAACCATAATGACAGGTCTTCACATACCTCAAGCCAGAACCTTTGCACAGGTGTGCAGGACCACATGGCATGGAGGTAACTGTCAGTCATGTTATCACTGCAGTGTGAGCAAATATCCGAATGGGACAGACCCATCCTGAACATCCTTTGTCCTGTATAATGAACTCTGTGCAGAATTTTAAATTGTATAAGTTGCATATTTGAGTTCTTTGACATTTTAAAGGTATTTAAACATATTTGTGACCATGCATTTTGATTAAGATTACTGGATAGGTCAGCTTCCCATTTTGTTGTAGGAAGAAAGATTGTATCTTCTGACTTTGATAATATTCTATATAGTTTTGATAATAGCTTTGGGGGACGAAAATTTAAGAATTCTTCTACTCTAAGAGGAAGCTGCCAGTGTAATTGGTTGAGAGTGTATTTTTTTCCTATAATCCATTTAAGTTGGTGGTATTCTAAAAATTTTGTGTTGCTAATTCCATATTTTGAAGTGAGTGTGTGAAATGACAGAAAGTTACCATCTTCTATGATATGTTCTAACTGTTTTATCCCTTGTTTTCTCCAGTGAGTAAAATGTATCATCTTTTTATTTTGTAGAATGTCAGGGTTATTCCAGATTGGAGTAAATTTACATGGAATGACTGAAGACTTACTTAATTTTAGAAGTTCCCACCAAGCCATTAAAGAGGAGCTGATATTAATGCTTTTGAAACACTGATGAGATTTAATAGTTGTGCTGATAAATGGCAATGTCCTCACATATTGCTTGCTCTACATCTAACCATAACTCATCTACATTACTAGGTTTTAACCATTTGGAAATATACTGCAACTTACTAGCTAGGATGTAGTGAGTGAAGTTAGGTAAATCCAGTCCACCTCTATCTTTAGTCTGTTGTAGAGTCTTTAAACTGATACATGATGGTTTGTTTTTCCAAAGAAATTTGGATATTTATGAGTCTATCCTGGGACCTTTGTGTTTGTGCATATAAAGCTAAAAATCTAAGATAGCTAATAATCTTCTGAACCCGTCAGTTTTGTTTGAAGGTGGTCTGAGAGAATCATGCAGTGAAAATAGCAGGTTAATGAGATAATGCAAGTGTTTGTTAGAAGGATAAAGGATTAAGCAGCTCTGTCTTACCAGTTGCATGTTGTGCTTTCCAGGAATACAAATCTGGTGACAGTGTGGCGAAAATCAAAGACAAGGTGAAAGTATAGAATAATCCACAGTGAAGTGGTGTCCCTCTGCCACATTCACTATTTTCTAACAATAGATTAATAGCTATATCTGCTAAACATTGCTATCACCTCACACTGGCTCACTGCCGTCAGTAAATCAGCAAAAAGAGGACGATAAATAACTGTTGTGTCCACACCATTTTGTGCCAGTTAAATGTTCATCCAAATTTGTATATAGTAGGCTGAAATAACTTTTTTTTTCTCTAAAAGAATCTTTGTCAAGTAAAAGGAGATTATATTAAGAGTTCTTTCATGAATTTATCGAATTTATACTCTTCATTTCTTGTCCTGATTTTTAGTTTCCCTGGAAATAAACATAAAAACAAAACAAACTGCAAAAACCTTATTGTTGCTTTAGATCGACATGGAGGATTAGTTTATTCCATAAGTCTGTTTCTTTCAATAGCCTCAAGATAGCATAATTCACTGACACATAACATTATCAACTGTAAGGAGCTTAACTGATTGTGGCACAGCAGGCCAAACTCAGAAATTTACTGAACAAGAGGATTTTTTTTGTTGCAATAAATCAGTGATTAGTTCACTTGTCTATTAGTCCATCTTAACAATTATTGTGTAACTGGTGTTTGTGAACATACAGAGTGAAACAAGTATTACTCTTTATTTAGTTTTAGTTTTTTATTGTCATGAAAAATAGGTTGTCAGTGAATCACCATTTTCATCATAGTTTTGACAAATGAACACTGCAATGACAGGAAATGTGAGTGGATCACAAAAGTCTGTATTATAATGTACTATAGTACAGCTGATTGACCATGACCATTTACTAAATTTGAGATAAACTTCAATCTATCTGTATTAAACTTACACACAAGACCTCTTGTATGTTGTTTTGTGTTTTAGATCATTGAGGGATTCTACAATGAAACATGGAGCAACAGATTTTCAGAGCCCATTTCTCAAACTACTTTAACAGCTCTGTGGTCGCTCTCCGTGGCCATCTTCTCTGTGGGAGGAATGTTCGGCTCGTTCTCAGTTGGCCTCTTCGTCAATCGGTTTGGCAGGTATGATTTTTGTGACAACAGTAGTTATCATGATTCATTTTCTCATACGTTACAAATAGATCCTAAATGCTACAACTGGTACGATCTCTAAAGGAGGAACTCCATGCTCATGGCCAATGTCTTGGCCTTCATTGCTGCCACATTTATGGGCTTCTCCAAGCTGGCTGCTTCCTTTGAGATGCTCATCGTTGGACGTTTCATTGTGGGTCTCTACTCTGGTCTCTCCACTGGCTTTGTGCCCATGTATGTTGAGGAAATCTCACCCACATCTGTCCGGGGAGCATTGGGCACTCTGCATCAGCTTGGTGTAGTGATTGGCATTCTAATGGCACAGGTGAGATCCTTAACCCCTGAATCCCCTTCAGCATTTCCCATTTTAGTTGCTTTAGGTAGAAATAAATAATATGACAGAATCAACTTTAAAAGTTTCACACTAAATAGCTATGCTCAAATGAAAATATTCAAGTTACCATTGCTGGCATTCATATAATGGACGAGTCTTAATGATAGTGTCAGGGCTGAGGTTTGAACCCAATATTCAGACACACACAGGGACAAACGGGACTGGTCAAATTACCAAGGATTCTACAACTAAAACAACAAAACATAAAAACATAACAGAGCCAACTAAGCAGGAAACCAAGCAAAGCAAACTACAAGTATTGAACGAAGGATTTGACAAAAAACGGACTGACTTCCAAACTAACAAACGGATATTAACTAAACAAACCAACTGCACGGACTAAAACTAGAATTCAACTAAAAGTCTCAACTCACATCCAAAAGTTCTAAGCAGGGAGGGAAGGGGTAGGCAGGTTCAGAGAAGCGGTGATCCAGGAGCTGCACACCGAGCAAGCAAGAGAGGTGTGGTGGAGAGCAGCGGCTTTTAGACTGTGCAGGCCAAGCTGGGATCTCAGTCCTTTCCGGATGTCCAGGGGCCGTGGCGGCTCAAGGAGGCAGAGCAGGCTGAGAACTGAATGGACCAGTGGGAATGTGTAAACTGTGAATTATGTTGTCACAATCTGTGAACACTGAAACTCATATTGGCAGAAACTTAAAATTACTACAGGGCCTACCTGTTAGTTTGGTTATCACTTGTGACAAATATAGTGCCCTATGTGTTTGTGCTTTATGCTCTGTATACAATGTTTGTATTATTTTACATTATTTATGTTGTGTAGATTTTTGGGATTGAGTCTATTATGGGGAATGCCTCCCTGTGGCCCCTGCTGTTGGGTTTTACTCTGCTGCCAGCTGTGCTGCAGTGTGCCCTGCTGCCCTTCTGTCCTGAGAGCCCCCGATACCTCCTCATCAACTGCAACGAAGAGAGCAAAGCCCGTAATGGTGAGATACACATAATGTGAAAAGGTGTTGGAATACAAAGACTAAATGCATATGTCCAGGCATGCGGAAATGTTACGCGATATTCACTTTAATATTATTCAAAAGCAACAGGTTTACAGGAATGAAGCTAAAAGGTACAGGCATTCACACACATACAGGTTCAGCAAACTGGAAAGCATTTAAATTTCTTCAAAATAACACACACCCATGGAGAAACACACAAACACACACATCATCATACAAAATATTTCTGGCAGGGTTATAAGCAAACATTTTGCTGACTGCTGAAAAAAATATTATTGTCAGCTCAAGTAAGATCAGTCATTACATTCTCAATCCCACCTTGTCACACTTTATCACAACATGGTGTGTACTTCTGACACACTGGTTACCTTAGTGTAATTTTTAATTGTAGGCTGGTCTGGTAGTTGTGAAGGCCAACAAAGTCCTCCTACACAGGTTGAAGAGGTAGTATGAAAAAAGTCTGTGCCCCATGGTGGACCATTGTTGTTCACACAGTTTTCAAGTACTTACCTTTTAATTCTGATTTTCAGTGGCATTTAGGAAACTATTTTCCTAAACTTGAAGTTGGCTAACTTCAAGTTTAGGAAAATAGCACAGTTTGGGCAAAAACAGACCCTTTCACAATGTTAATGCCATTATACAACTTCTTCCTGTGCAACAGCCTTCTCTTCTCTAGTTATTGTTACCACAATGACAACTCCACCAGCACCGAATAATTGTCTGTTCATCATCTTTTGACCACACATACCCACAGATATCTTGACTCTGTAGCAGCTGCTAAACTGTCATAGATGTTTGTAACTTGGACTACTGTCTTCCAGTCTTAATGAAGCTACGGGGCACTGAAGAGGTGAGTGAGGACATGCAGGAGATGAGGGAAGAGAGCCAGAAGATGATGAGGGAGAAGAAGGTGACCATCCCTGATTTGTTTCGCTCTCCCGCATACCGTCAGCCCATCTTCGTTGCCGTAATGCTGCAGCTGTCACAGCAGCTCTCTGGTATCAATGCTGTAAGTCAACAGATCAAAGGAATACTGTCGTGACTAGCAATGTTCCGACTCAGTCTCAGTGATGAGGATTCGCCCAATCAACCAATCAGTACTGACTTTTTCAGCACAAACCTAAGCACCATCCTTGTTTACATCCGCTGTCCGACAGGTGCCATAAAAGGACAGCACACTTTTGTGTAGCGAGGATATTTTAAAAAGAGATTTTCTTAAACAATGTGATACAATATAACATCAGTAAATACAACAGTTGTCCTATTGCCAGTTTGTGCCGCAAAGGGGACTGTGTTACAAATGCCATTGGGATTTAGAAATGGTCACTTAGTTGATCCTGGTTTGAGCTCTGGCTGGAGTCCATTAACCATCCCAAAGGTCTTTGTCAAACTTCCACAATGCTCTCTGCTTTCCAATATGAAACAGCCCATAGTCCAAGTTATTGAATACTTAATGCAGTGCAGCCAACCTCCGGTGTCAAGCATAAACATTGGACATTTTTTGATTCTGATAACTTTGATGTAGTTGAAGTGGGTATCAGAAAACGGTATTAGATTGAGACACTTAGTAGATACAAAAGTAGCTTTTCCCCATATTTGTCATCCTCTGTAGGTGTTTTACTACTCGACTGGGATCTTTGAGCGAGCAGGTGTGTCCCAGCCTGTCTATGCAACCATAGGTGCAGGAGTGGTCAACACTGTCTTCACAGTAGTTTCTGTAAGTTGCAAAAGAACCATTAGGAAAATAAATACTGATCACAACATTATGTGTGTTACTACATTATTTTGAAATGAAATATTTCCTCTGCTTCTGTGCAGTTGTTTGTGGTGGAGCGTATGGGCAGGAGACCCCTTCACCTCATCGGTTTGATGGGAATGGCAGTTTCAGCAGTTTTTTTGACCATTGCCATGGCATTGTTGGTAAGTGTTTGCAATCACCTTCACTGAATCAGCCTTTTCAAATATAGTGGATGAAAACCTCTGTGATGTACTGTGCTCTACAGGACCAGCTTAGATGGATGTCCTATGTCAGCATTGCAGCCATCTTTAGTTTTGTAGCCTTTTTTGAAATAGGCCCTGGCCCCATCCCCTGGTTCATAGTGGCTGAGCTCTTCAGTCAAGGACCTCGGCCTGCTGCTATTGCAGTTGCTGGTTTCTCAAATTGGTCTGCCAACTTTTTAGTGGGGATGTGCTTCCAGTATGTTGAGGTAAGACCACGCTGATATGTTGATATGTAACTCCTGTTTTCATTGCATTGGTCCCCATTTTCTAGAGATGTAAGTCTGTGAATATAGAAAGTCTGATTTGGGCAATGACTATAACTTCCAAGGTGAACTGTGGCAAGAGAAATTTAGCTCCCTGTGACTTCTTTCTGTTGTCCAAACTAAAATTCAAGATAAAGAGTAGCCTTTTTCACACAGTTTAAGAAAACACTTTTTACTCTTCTTTTGTAATATACTAAAGATGTTTGCAGTGCAGTTTTTTTATACTGTCATGTTGTTACTTTTAGAAATATATTTAACAGCCTTCAACTTCCAGTCACAACGTTGTGATAAAGACTGGACTGAGCAGCTGAGTGACTATTTTCTACTTGTTAGAAAAAAGAAAAGAAAGATGCTGGCCATTTTCTGTACTTTTTGACATATACACCGATCAGCCACAACATTATGTCCAATGACCAGTGAAGTTAATAACATCAATCAGCTTGTAATTATGTAATGTCCTGCTGGGCAACCTTGAGTCCTGACATTCATGCCCCTCAGGGGCACCGAAAGCATTTTTCTCGTTGCAGCCACCTGCTACTTTTCACAGTGTACGATCAGTGCCTGACACTAAAGCTGGTGCATCATGTGAAATACCTGTCTGATGCTCTCTGCGAATATTTCACACAAGAATCTGTCACCTTGCCGCGATGTTGTCGACACCGACAGTCGTTTCTTTAGCAAAGGGTGGCAACAGCAGTCCTTGATGCCAGTTGCCACCCGTAGCAGGTCAAAAAAAGAACAGAAAGCTGTTCACTCAGGTTCCCACCAGATCCAAATCTTATTGAGCATCTATGGGACCCACAGAATTCACTGCCATCATCCTGGTTCCACAGGACATCCTCAGAAGTCCTGTGTCCCTGTCCCACTGGGACAGAAGAGTTTTAGCGGCATCAAGGGGACCAACACAATATTTGGCGGGTGATCATAATGTTCTGCCTGATCACTGTTGATAGCTCAGTGTTTTGTGACAGTCATGACAGTTACCAGTATCACATGTCACACGCATGTTCTATTCTTAAACTGTGTGAAAAAGCTGATCGTTTGTCACGTACACAGCACACCGTCTTGAAGGATTTTTTTCAAGCCTTTATACAAAGTGTAGCTTGTGCAAACAACATGAAGAAACTGAACCTTTGCCTTTGATGCAGCAACTCTGTGGCCCTTACGTCTTCATCATCTTCATTGTCCTGCTGCTTGGCTTCTTCGTCTTTACCTACTTCAAGGTGCCAGAAACCAAGGGCCGCACCTTTGATGAAATTGCAGCAAGCTTCCGCCAGTCTGCTGGTACAGGTGCTGACAAATACTCAGCCCCGGAAGAGTTTAGCACCCTCAGGGGTGATGACCCAGACCTTTGAAAGCTGCTACATTACATTACTATTTTTAATTATTATGAGGTTTAGTCTTAATAGAAACTGTAAAAAAATTAAGACACATAGCCTGACAGAGGACATCAACACTTTTAGTGCTTACCACATTGATAATAATGGCATGCAACTGACTTGTAAAGTCACTAAAAGTAAAGAGTAAAGAGTAAATGCTGTGCTGCAGTATAAAAAAAAGGATAGATTCATTATGCATGTATTTGGTAGTAACTTTGTTATTCCAAACTAAAAAATATATATACATTGGGTTGTTTTTTTATTGTTTACTTGTTTAATTTTGTTTTGGATAAAACATTATCCACAGTATGCCAGTAAGCAGAAATGTGCTACTCTCTGTGAGTACATCCACTCAAATCATGAAAAAAAATTAGACCACCCTTGTTTTCTTTCATTTCTTGTTCATTTTAATGCCTGGTACCACTAAAGGTATATTGCCTGAAGAATACAATGAACACAACAAAAATTTCAGCTGATCACATAATATTTCATGTCCTATTTCACACGTTTAGACTTAATAGTATTCCCAGAATATATGAATCCATTTCATGTCATAAGCAGCACTGCAATGTGCAAAGGCCTGGAGTGGTTTCCTGCATACATTCAAGCAGTAGCACAACTAAGAAGTTGTCAGCTCTCCCTCAAGCGACCGAGTGGGGTCATTTATGACCCCAGCTAGTAATTATATTTGCCGTTTTTATATGTTTTATCAGAAAAATGTTTCCTACCATGAATTTGTCAATCTACTTGTCCTATAGCTGCTCGTAGTTTTTTGTCGAGATCAGCCAACTGGTGTGACAAGGATAATGGAAACTTGTTTGGGGTCACTTATGACCCCAGAAAGATGTTTTATTTATTCATTTTTACCTATAATCGCTATATTTCAGTGTTTGGCAGTGCACTATAGCTGGCAGACCTACATTTTTAGCCACAGCTGCCCTGGGGCAGACTGAGTGGCTGCCAATCCACTCCTACAACCCCTCTGACCACCACCAACATTACACAGCATACACATTCATACACCAGTGTAAGTGGCAGCACTGGAGGTAAGGTGGGTAAAGTGTCTTGCATTGGACGAACGGCTCTGCCACCTGAGCCACAGCCGCCCCTAATCTAAATACTTCTCTGCAATGTTACATTGAACACATACAGATAAGATGTTTGTGTAGATTTTGTTTTTATGTACTGTTGATTTACTATTGAGGAAACAAAAGAATAAAGTTTTAAAAGAAGTGGCAGACAAAGCGTGTCTAAATAAATGTTATTGCGTTCTTACAATCCATCATATTGTTCATATGGTTTTACTCTGAGTCAAAAATGATTAAAATCCATGAATAATAAAAGAAGGTTATTTTAGAATACCCAATATCCACCAACAGGTAAGAAAGCACAAAAAGAGGCAATAAAGTAGACATATTCCTGTGCAAAATATAGTGGGGTCATAAATGACCCCAGTTGGTCATTTTAGTCGCTTGAGGGATAAAGTCTAAAAGAAAAGAATTATGTGAAGCCAAAACGCAGCCATTTTGGCACTATTGGAAATTGGCATGAGTGAGAGACAGGTAGTGAGAAAACAGAAGATCTCCAAAATCTTCAGTTTTTTAGGGCTGGATGCCAGAATGACAGGTTGGCCTTGGATTGGTTGGTGCTACCAGGAAGGCCGCGATAAAATGTGGGATGGTGAAATATAATAGAGAACTGTAGTGGTATCTTAATATTAAATATTAAACATCTTAATTATGGCTTTATTAACATCAAGCCAGAAAGGCTTTATTTTGGGGCATTCCCAAAATATGTGCCAATGTCCTGCCTCCTGAACCCCACACTGCCTCCAACAAGGGGCTGCACCTGTAACAAAGTGTACCTTTTGCTTTGGTGTCACGAAGAAGCGTACTAGGCACTTCCAGCTTAAACTCCAGCCATTGCTTTTACATTTCCATACAGATTCGCAAGCATTCAGACATTCTTCACTTGATATCAAAATATTTCCTTCATTTTCCCATTTTTCTTTGACATAATTGTGTTGAGTGGGAGTTTTTAATCAAGAGCCCTTTGCAAAATTTTCCAATAGCACCTTTAACTAAATAGTTTTTATAAGCTTTCAGAAAAATGATCAGAATAGGATCATGGAAATCAGATTTAGAAATAATATTCTGTTGATAGTAGTTACGTATTTGAAGATATCTAAAAAACAAAATAAAAGTCTGAGTATTTTATTTATTTTGATAATCAGTCTTTAAACTATCAAAATCTTTCATTTTCCCATCATATGTTAGCAGATAAAAAGTTGTAATGCCATTACAAATCCAATACTTAAGTGTTCCATCTATAAGGTTGGGCCCAAACCCAGGGTCAAATGCACACCACCGTAAAATCTGAATTTTATCATCTAATTTGTATTCTCTTTAACCCACATTTTTAGTTGAGTTTTAATCCATGGGTTTTGAGTAGTCTTAATATATTTATCTAAATTCATATGAGCTAAAACTGCTTGAATTGGAGGATCCTTCATTATTGAGAGTTCGATATCTTTCCATCTTGCATGAAATTTTGATGAGCACATATTGATAAGGGGCTTTATCTGAGCTGTATAAAAATATGTTTTAAAACATGGTAAAGCCATGCCTCCCTCTTTTTTAAAAAGTTGTAATGTTTTATATTTAACCCTGGGTCTTTTACCTTGTCATATAAATCTAGAAATTATTTCATTAAGCTCTGAAAATTCTTTCAGGGAGATTTCCACAGGAAGTGCTTGAAATGAAAACAGATATCGTGGAAGTACATTCATCTTCACACTCTCAATTCTGTGGCTTAAACTAAGAAAGGAGATTAGATTCCATCTTTTTATATCTTCTTTAATTTTTGTTAATAAAGGAACATAATTTATTCTTGCCAATAGAGAAATGTCCTTTGGCAAATAAATGCCAAGGTATTTTATTGATTGTTGATCCCAATTAAGAGGAAATTTCTCGCTAAGGTGTGTAGGTGGTGTGCAGTTAAATGCTAAAATTTGAGTATTGTTAATGTTTAATTTATACCCAGAATAATTCCCAAATTTTTTCTACATGTTCACGGGAATGCCCTTAATACAGGGAGAACAGGAGAGGTGAAACGGGACAGCCCTGTCTTGAACCATGACGGGGATCTGGGATCTGTCAAATGCCCATTAATTTTGACTCGACAGTCTTGAATTACCTGGACAAAATTATTATGTATCCCCAATCTTTCTAGTATTTTACATAGAAACGCCAAAAAGACCCAACTGACTGAGTCAAAGGCTTTTTCAGCATCAAGACCAAAAGGGCCTCCAACTTATTTTGGTGAATATGATGTATAACATGCAGTGAGTGCCTGATGTTATCGTGCATTTCTCTCTGCAAAAGTATTTTATATTTTAAAATGACTGATGAATTTGTTGCATGAAATGCCATAGTTGTTCAATTCCAGTCTCCATGTTATAACTGAGAAGTATCAATACCAGAAGACTTTGGGGTTTTTTTTTTTACAAAAGGAATGAACTGTTCTGTGATTTGTATTGGTTTAAATTGTTGGGTCCTACAGGTTTAATGCCCAGTCTACTAGAGAATAAAACATATGACATACCAAAGATTCATGTCATTTTTTTAAATGCAGAAAAATGCTCGGCAGGTGAGAATTCCAGTGTGACACAGCTGTGGCAGTTCGGTGCAGGGGAGAGCCAGGTGGACGAAGGCATCTCAGCAGAGAATCCTGAAGCTGCGGTTGCAGCGTTTGTTGTCCGGGGGGAAGCAGGCTGGAAAGGGGGAATCCAAAAACCTCAAGCGAAGGAGGAAAGTCAGAGTTACTAGGTTTGCAAAATATTGAAAAAGAAGCTAGTGAACACGAAAGGTGATTAGTAGTTGTGCAACGATGCAACACTAGGAGATGAAAGGCGTCTGGCTATATTGTGGTGAAGAGGGCTTGATTGAATGGGCATTTCATAACACCACGTTTACTTTAGCACTGTACAGCCTGCAGCACTTTAAAACATACCCAAATTTATTTTCTTTTTCATGCACCTGCACCTGATAATTGCAATGAGCAGCAGCTGCCGCCGTCAAAATCCCCTGAAGATCCTGGAGAGGGAGAAAATAGAGAAAGGGAGGGAGAGGGGGAGAGAGAGAGAGAGAGAGAGAGAGAGAGAGAGAGAGAGAGAGAGAGAGAGAGAGCAGGCACTAACCAGAGCCAGCTGCTGCCAGCCTGACAGTCACAGTATCAGCACCAACAGCATAGGTTCATTTTAAAGTATCCCTGGAAAGATTTCCTATTTCATATAGTTTTCCAAGCACTGAAAGACCTGTAATCACTTTAGCTTTAGGGGAGAGGATTTAATTTTCCAGCTTATCTGTGCTGCATTTTTTAAAAGTATTTTTTTGGCCTTTTTTCAGCTTTATCAGATAGGTGCAGTGTAGAGAGATTGACATGAAATGAGTGGGGGGGAAAGATGCAGCAAAGGCCGCCCAAGCAGAAATCGAACCCAGGCCACTGTGTCTGGGACCAGCCCCTATACATGGTTCACCTGCTTAACCTGTTGAGCTATACTGTGCTGCAATTTAAATGTTCACACATCTGGAGTGCATGGCACACGTTATATCTGACACTACAGCTGCGTATAAAATGCAGTAAATGCGGCACCGATAAGAATAATAAACACTTACCGAACAAACAGAGTCCTTTCATTCTCTGCTGGTAGGATCAGCCAAAGGTGGAAAACTGGTTAAAACAAGCCAACAGGCAGAAAAACTGTCTATGGACCTGTGTGGTCAAATGTATGTTCAGAGGCACCAGTTTTGATTAGTTTTTTTTTTTTTTTTGCACTCTTTGTGTCAGTTTTTGTTACTGGTGGGGGGTGTTGCTGGTGTAGTTATGTTTGGCTATGGAGTTTAATTGTTTTGTCTTGGGTTTAGATAGTTCTCTGTTAGCCTTCATTTGGTTTTATTCTGTTGTTTAAATTAGCAACACTCACCACTTTTGTGTTCTGATTCATCACTCTAAGAATTAAATCCATTCACTTCACCAATAACACCTGGTTTTTCGTTGCATCCAGCCAACCTCTAGAGGTTGGATCGCAACAAGGTGTTAGTCACAGGATCAATTGTTGGGGCCCCAACCAGGTGTATGTGTGTGTCATTTCTGTCCTACCAAACCAAGTGCAGTAATTCCTTTGCAGGAGAAAATCTTCCTTCTCTCTGTCTCTCAAGTTTTTGTAGATCGGTTCGCCATCCAGTTAACTGGAATCTTGGTCTCCTGATGGATGAATTCTTCAGTGGGTGCTCTGCCGGTTGCTGAACGGTCCAGAAAATCCATTCTTTAATGTAAATGTCTGATAAATTGTAGTATTATTCTCCTGCACATTATTGTTTATGTGTTGTTCGCCAGTCTAGCCTTTTTTAACCCTTGCCTCAGGTTAAAATTGGTCCAGCTCTCCGTTTAAAGGGTTAGATTCTATCTGCCTATTAGTATTTCACCTAACAGGTTTCAGCAGAATAAATTAAGCTGGAATCGAGAGACACTCGCCCAGGTTCTAACTGCCTTGCATCCGAATGTCTCACCCCTCTTATCTGATAAATGCTATTCCACCAAGCAGCCTTTCTAAGTAGTAGAATTGATCTATTATTCACATTCGTTATCGGTCAGCTTCTCTCTTAAGGACTTGCCTGCACTTGGTGCTATTCCTGGGTTCGTTTTAGAGGTTTGGAAAGAACTAACCTCAGGGGTAATGTTTAAACACTCTCACTTTGGACTAAGTAACCTTTAAGAACCATTGGTTTGAATGCACACAATCAACTTAACTTTTTACCACTATGCAGATTTTCAGTGGTTTATAATAATTTCATTAGGCTTCTCTTTAAATGCAATAGAGCGTTTTATTAAGCAAGTTTAGCAAGAGCACAGCATCAATTCATGATTAAAACAATTAATTATTTCTGATTAAAAATGAGACTAAAGTAAATAAATTGAGCGTACCTGACAATCTTCTCTAATTAGTAAATTTAGGAGAGAGAGCGAACAGCGTGGCCACTACCTTATCACTCGGTCTTGTCTTGCGTCTGGGAAAAGCACTCAGTTGTCCAGAGGACTCGGTACGATGTCTTCTTTGTGAACAAAAGGATCTTATCCCTCGGCAGGGGGGAGCGGAGGAGTCCTGTGAGCCAATCGTGGTCTGGCAGTTATCTCTGGAATCGGCTGGAGCGTTAGTGCTTACGTCCTAGCTGTCTTCTGTGTGGTATGGTGGTGATGGAAAAACCCTCGTCTGTTCAGGCTGTAGTGGGTCACTGGGTCTCCCAGCCCCGGGGAGGGGAACAGCCCGGTGCTGTTGCCTCCTTTGCCTCTTCGGGTGTAGTCGGTTCTTCCCTCTATTGGTTTCTTCTGGATAACTGCAGAACCTCTTAGGACTCTCCGTTTGGCAGAGTGTGGTCTTCGCTTGTTGAACAAAGTCAGAAAAAGACTTTACTTCCAACGATGTCCTCAGCGATCTCTGGAGCCTAAGTCCCGCGTCGTCTTCCCGTCTCTTGGGCAAAAGAGGAAGGTGAAGATTCTTCAGAACTCCGGCCAAGTTCCCTTTGCAGCTCCTCTTAGCAGCTCCGGCGAACGACTCCCAAATAATGTCTCTGCGCTTCCCTTTTTATACTTTCTCTCGCTCTTACTAACACATACACCGTTTTACACACAATTCTACCTCTTGGTACGCCCATATCCTTGACTCATAGGTCTTAAGACTCAACCTTTTTCCTGTTACACACACAGCAGTTGCATAGAATCATGTGTTTTACAGCAAATACATTTAACACACACTCAGTTGCTATGACAATGTTCTGCAAATAGGCCTCAGCCCATCCTGTCATCCTGTGGAAACTCCAAGTTCCTCATTTCTAAGGGGACTTCTGCCATTCTCACGTCTGCTTTCTTAAGGCCTGGACACACAAGCCTATGAGGCCTGTACGCACACACAGAGCCTAAACAAGGATTACTTCACACAGAATCACTTCTTAAATCATACTTCATTGTTAAACACATAATAAATCATCCGAATCATTACTTTAATCAAATCAACACTTCAAAAATGTATATATATTTCAGCAAGCATAATCATACGGTTAACTTATAATGTTCCTTCTTAAGATCTTTACTTGCCTGCTTCAAAACCTTTGTTACCTTAGGGCCATAATGAACCTGAGTCCTCTCTGAGACCTCAACATCTGCATCTTACTTGACAGTGTTAACAAGACATTGTAGTCCTGTGTATATATACACACACACATGCTCAACATAAATATAAACACAACACTGTGATAGTGAGTAATTCTCCTTTGCTTCACATGTGTGCCATATCAAGATGCTGATTAGACACCATGCACAGGTGTGCCTCAGACTGCCCACAAGAATTGGCCACTCTGAAAGGTGCAGCTTTATCACACAGGAAATGCCACAGATGTTGAATGTTCATTTCTTTACCATTTGCCATCTCCAAAGATGTTTCACAGAATACATACAACCAGTCTCACAAACCGCAGACCACGTGTAACCACACCAGCCCAGGACATCCACATCCAGCATGTTCACCTCCAAGATCGTCTGAGACCAGTCACTCGGACAGCTCCTGAAACAACCCGTTTGCATAACCAAATAATTTCTGCACAAACTGTCAGAAACCGTCTCAGGGAAGCTCATCTGCATTTTCGTCGTCCTCATCGGGGTCTCGACCTGTCTCCAGTTCGTCATCGTAACCGACTTAAGTGGGCAAATGCTCACATTCGATGGCGTCTGGCACGTTTGAGAGGTGTTCTCTTCACAGATGAATCCCGGTTTACACTTGTTCAGGGCAGATGGTAGACAGCGTGTGTGGCATCGTGTTGGCGAGTGGTTTTCTGATGCCAGTAGCATATACTTGTCTCAAAGATTAAGCCATGCAAGTCCAAGTCCTGATTTAATGGCTCATTAAATCAGTTATGGTTCCTTGGAGTGGCCCATGGTGGCGGTGGGGTTATGGTATGGGCAGGTGTCTGTTATGGACGAAGAACACAGGTGCATTTTATTGATGGCATTTTGAATGCACAGAGATGCCCATTATTGTGCCATACATCAAAGAACATCACCTCATGTTGCAGCAGGATAATGCACGGCCCCATGTTGCAAGGATCTGTACGCAGTTCTTGGAAGCTGAAAACGTCTCAGTTTCTTTCATGGCCAGCAAGCAAACACAATGCAACAGTCCTTTTCTCTGTAGTTTGTAGCTTTTGTCGAACTCATAATCGAAGTACACCGGACACGTATAAATATAAAAATATTTATCACGTCTCAAGTCATTTTGAAGTAGAAATTTATTTGAAAACAAAACAATGTACCATCGTGCAGCCTTCATGAATTCTATACGCTTCAAATGCTGTTCCTGAGCTGAATTGCACATTTTGCTGAAATACGTGTTCTCTGCAATTTCTTCAAACCAGAACACCTGAAAGACTATTTGCCTACATATTTAGCACATGTCAAGTCATTCTGAAGAAGAAATTTGTGTGTCAACATGAACTTCGCGTTAATGCAGCATTCATGATTTTTCTGCTCTTAAAATGCTGTTACTGAGCTGAAATGCACAGTTTGCTCAAATATGCTATCCACGGAATTTCTTCAAACCAAGTCAATTCAAACATCATTTGCTTTTATATTTATCATGTGTCAAGTCATTCTGAAGAAAACATTTGTGTGTCAGCATGAACTTCACATTAATGCAGCATTCATGATTTTTCTGCTCTTGAAATGTATGTCCTGAGCTCAAATGCACAGTTTGGTCAAATATGCTGTCCATGCAATTCCTTCAAACCAGAACACCTTAGAAATCATTTGCTTTCATATTTATCAACATTTCAAGTCATTTTGAAGAAGAAATTTGTTTGAAAACAAAACAATGTACCATCGTGCAGCCTTCATGATTTGTATACGCTTCAAATGCTGTTCCTGAGCTGAAACGCACATGTTGCTGAAATATGTGTTCCCTGCAATTTCTTCAAACCACAACACCTGAAACACCATTTGCTTTTCTATTCGTCACATGTCAAGTTATTCTGAAGAAGAATTTTTTTGTGTAAATATGAACTTCAAGTTAATGTAGCCGTCATGATTTTTCTGCTCATAAAATACTGTTACGGAGCTGAAATGCAAAGTTTGGTCAAATATGCTGTCCATGCAATTCCTTCAAACCAGAAAAACTCATAACTCATTTGCCTTCATATCTATCAACATTTCAAGTCATTTTGAAGAAGAAATGTGTTTGAAAACAAAACAATGTACCATCGTGAAGCCCTCATGAATTGTATACGCTTCAAACGCTTTTCCTGAGCTGAAATGCACATTTTGCTGAAATATGCTGTACACGGAATTTCTTCAAACCAGAACACCTTAGAAATCATTTGCTTTCATAATTATCACGTCTCAAGTCATTTTGAAGAAGAAATTTGTTTGAAAACAAGAAAATGTACCATCGTGCAGCGTTCATGAATTCTCTTATGTTTCAAATGCTGTTCCTGAGCTGAAATGCACATGTTGCTGAAATAAGTGTTCCCTGCAATTTCTTCAAACCAGAACACCTGAAACATCGTTTGTCTACATATTTATCACATGTCAAGTCATTCTGAAGAAGAAATTTGTGTGTCAACATGAACTTCGCGTTGATCTAGCCGTCATGATTTTTCTGCTCCTAAAATGCTGTGACTGACCTGAAATGCATAGTTTGGTCAAACATGCTGTCCATACAATTCCTTCAAACCAGAAAACCTCATAATTCATTTGCCATCTATCTATCAACATGTCAAGTCATTCTGAAGAAGAATTTTTTTGTGCAAACATGAACTTCACGTTGATGCAGCATTCATGATTTTTCTGCTCTTAAAAATGCTGTTCCAGAGCTTAAATGCACAGTTTGGTCAAATATGCTGTCCATACAATTCCTTCAAACCAGAAAACCTCATAACTCATTTGCCTTCATATCTATCAACATTTTCAAGTCATTCTGAAGAATAAATTTGTTTGAAAACAAAACAATGTACCATCGTGCAGCCGTTATAATTTGTCTGCTCATAAAATGCTGTTTCTGAGCTGAAATGCACATTTTGCTGAAATATGCTGTACAGGCAATTTCTTCAAACCAGAACACCTTAGAAATCATTTGCTTTCATATTTATCACGTCTCAAGTCATTTTGAAGAAGAAATTTATATGAAAACAAAAAAATGTACCATCGTGCAGCCTTCATGATTTGTATACGCTTCAAATGCTGTTCCTGAGCTGAAACGCACATGTTGCTGAAATATGTGTTCCCTGCAATTTCTTCAAACCAGAACACCTGAAACACCATTTGTCTACATATTTATCACATGTCAAGTCATTCTGAAGAAGAATTTTTTTGTGCAAACATGAACTTCACATTGATGCAGCATTCATGATTTTTCTGCTCCTAAAATGCTGTGACTGACCTGAAATGCATAGTTTGGTCAAATATGCTGTCCATACAATTCCTTCAAACCAGAAAACCTCATGACTCATTTGCCATCTATCAATCAACATTTCAAGTCATTCTGAAGAAGAATTTTTTTGTGCAAACATGAACTTCACGTTAATGTAGCTGTCATGATTTTTCTGCTCATAAAATACTGTTACGGAGCTGAAATGCACAGTTTGGTCAAATATGCTGTCCATGCAATTCCTTCAAACCAGAAAACCTCATGACTCATTTGCCATCATATCTATCAACATTTCAAGTCAGTCTGTAAAAGAAATTTCTGTGTCAACATGAATTTCACGTTAATGCAGCATTCATGATTTTTCTGCTCTTAAAAATGCTGTTCCGGAGCTTAAATGCACAGTTTGGTCAAATATGCTGTCCATACAATTCCTTCAAACCAGAAAACCTCATAACTGATTTGTCTTCATATCTATCAACATTTCAAGTCATTTTGAAGAAGAAATGTGTTTGACAACAAAACAATGTACCATCGTGCAGCCCTCATGAATTGTATACGCTTCAAACGCTTTTCCTGAGCTGAAATGCACATTTTGCTGAAATATGCTGTACACGGAATTTCTTCAAACCAGAACACCTTAGAAATCATTTGCTTTCATATTTATCACGTCTCAAGTCATTCTGAAGAAGAAATTTGTTTGAAAACAAGAAAATGTACCATCGTGCAGCCTTCATGAATTCTATACGTTTCAAATGCTGTTCCTGAGCTGAAATGCACATGTTGCTGAAATATGTGTTCCCTGCAATTTCTTCAAACCAGAACACCTGAAACATCATTTGTCTACATATTTATCACGTCAAGTCATTCTGAAGAAGAAATTTGTGTGTCAACATGAACTTCGCGTTGATCTAGCCGTCATGATTTTTCTGCTCCTAAAATGCTGTGACTGACCAGAAATGCATAGTTTGGTCAAATATGCTGTCCATACAATTCCTTCAAACCAGAAAACCTCATAACTCATTTGCCATCTATCTATCAACATGTCAAGTCATTCTGAAGAAGAATTTTTTGTGCAAACATGAACTTCACGTGAATGTAGCCGTCATGATTTTTCTGCTCATGAAATACTGTTACAGAGCTGAAATGCACCGTTTGGTCAAATATGCTGTCCATGCAATTCCTTCAAACCAGAACACCTTGAAAATCATTTGCCTTCATATCTATCAACATTTCAAGACATTTTGAAGAAGAAATGTGTTTGAAAACAATACAATGTGCCATCGTGCAGCCTTCATGAATTCTATACGCTTCAAATGCTGTTCCTGAGCTGAAATGCACATGTTGCTGAAATATGTGTTCCCTGCAATTTCTTCAAACCACAACACCTGAAACACCATTTGCCTCCATATTTATCACATCTGAAGTCATTCTGAAGAAGACATTTGTGTGTCGACATGAACTTCACATTAATGCAGCATTCATGATTTTTTTGCTCTTAAAAATGCTGTTACTGAGCTGAAATGCACAGTTTGGTCAAATATGCTGTCCATGCAATTCCTTCAAACCAGAAAACCTCATAACTCATTTGTCTTCATATCTATCAACATTTCAAGTCAGTCTGTAAAAGAAATTTCTGTGTCAACATGAACTTCACGTTAATGCAGCATTCATGATTTTTCTGCTCTTAAAAATGCTGTTCCGGAGCTTAAATGCACAGTTTGGTCAAATATGCTGTCCATACAATTCTTTCAAACCAGAAAACCTCATAACTCATTTGCCTTCATATCTATCAACATTTCAAGTCATTTTGAAGAAGAAATGTGTTTGAAAACAAAACAATGTACCATCGTGCAGCCCTCATGAATTGTATACGCTTCAAACGCTTTTCCTGAGCTGAAATGCACATTTTGCTGAAATATGCTGTACACGGAATTTCTTCAAACCAGAACACCTTAGAAATCATTTGCTTTCATATTTATCACATCTCAAGTCATTTTGAAGAAGAAATGTGTTTGAAAACAAAACAATGTACCATCGTGCAGCCCTCATGAATTGTATACGCTTCAAACGCTTTTCCTGAGCTGAAATGCACATTTTGCTGAAATATCAGCCCGATCTCACGAGGATTCGTGAAACTGTCACGTAAATTTTTGTTTCGGCTTCGTGCGCACCAACACGATTTCGTCATGTTTTTCGTGCCGCTCACCACGAAATGCGCACCAATGTATTTTAAACGGCGGACTTTTCGTGCCACTCAGAACGTATTTCAAAAGAATGTGTATATTATATTTTTAATGTAAAACCGCGGCGAATCCAACGCTATATTTTGCATGACATCGTCCCTAAACATAACCCTAACCATAATCCTAACCATAACCTAACCATAAGCCGGTGGTACACTTACCAATTTGCATAGGAATTTCAAGAATGTCCGGCGGCCGGCGGCCGCAAACGCAATCACACAAGCAGTATACGCCGATGGACAGCTTAGATCATCATGAATCCGCCGGTATAAACCACTTTCAGATGTGATTACCACAGCGAAAAACATTTCGTGGTTAGCGGCACGAAAAACATGACGAAATTGTGTTGGTGCGCACGAAACCGAAACTAAAACTTACGTGACAGTTTCACGAATCCCCGTGAGACCGGGTTGGAAATATGCTGTACACGGAATTCCTTCAAACCAGAACACCTTAGAAATCATTTGCTTTCATAATTATCACGTCTCAAGTCATTTTGAAGAAGAAATTTGTTTGAAAACAAGAAAATGTACCATCGTGCAGCCTTCATGAATTCTATACGTTTCCAATGCTGTTCCTGAGCTGAAATGCACATGTTGCTGAAATAAGTGTTCCCTGCAATTTCTTCAAACCAGAACACCTGAAACATCATTTGTCTACATATTTATCACATGTCAAGTCATTCTGAAGAAGAAATTTGTGTGTCAACATGAACTTCGCGTTGATCTAGCCGTCATGATTTTTCTGCTCCTAAAATGCTGTGACTGACCTGAAATGCATAGTTTGGTCAAATATGCCGTCCATACAATTCCTTCAAACCAGAAAACCTCATAATTCATTTGCCATCTATCTATCAACATGTCAAGTCATTCTGAAGAAGAATTTTTTTGTGCAAACATGAACTTCACGTTGATGCAGCATTCATGATTTTTCTGCTCTTAAAAATGCTGTTCCAGAGCTTAAATGCACAGTTTGGTCAAATATGCTGTCCATACAATTCCTTCAAACCAGAAAACCTCATAACTCATTTGCCTTCATATCTATCAACATTTTCAAGTCATTCTGAAGAATAAATTTGTTTGAAAACAAAACAATGTACCATCGTGCAGCCGTTATGATTTGTCTGCTCATAAAATGCTGTTTCTGAGCTGAAATGCACATTTTGCTGAAATATGATGTACAGGCAATTTCTTCAAAACAGAACACCTTAGAAATCATTTGCTTTCATATTTATCACGTCTCAAGTCATTTTGAGGAAGAAATTTATTTGAAAACAAAAAAATGTACCATCGTGCAGCCTTCATGATTTGTATACGCTTCAAATGCTGTTCCTGAGCTGAAATGCACATTTTGCTGAAATATGCTGTTCACGGAATTTCTTCAAACCAGAACACCTTAGAAATCATTCACTTTCATATTTATCACGTCTCAAGTCATTTTGAAGAAGAAATTTATATGAAAACAAAAAAATGTACCATCGTGCAGCCTTCATGATTTGTATACGCTTCAAATGCTGTTCCTGAGCTGAAACGCACATGTTGCTGAAATATGTGTTCCCTGCAATTTCTTCAAACCACAACACCTGAAACACCATGTGCTTTTCTATTTGTCACATGTCAAGTCATTCTGAAGAATTTTTTTGTGTAAATATGAACTTCACGTTAATGTAGCCGTCATGATTTGTCTGCTCATAAAATACTGTTACGGAGCTGAAATGCACAGTTTGGTCAAATATGCTGTCCATGCAATTCCTTCAAACCAGAACACCTTAGAAATCATTTGCTTTCATATTTATCACGTCTCAAGTCATTTTGAAGAAGAAATGTGTTTGAAAACAAAAAAATGTACCATCGTGCAGCCTTCATGAATTCTATACGCTTCAAATGCTGTTCCTGAGCTGAAATGCACGTTTTGCTGAAATATGTGTTCCCTGCAATTTCTTCAAACCAGAACACCTGAAACACCATTTGCCTACATATTTATCACATCTGAATTCATTCTGAAGAAGAAATTTTTGTGTCAACATGAACTTCATATTAATGCAGCATTCATGATTTTTCTGCTCTTCAAATGTATGTCTTGACCTCAAATGCACAGTTTGGTCAAATATGCTGTCCATACAATTCCTTCAAACCAGAACACCTTGAATCATTTGCCTTCATATCTATCAACATTTCACGTCAATCTGAAGAAAAAAATTGTTTGAAAAATAAGCAATGTACCATCGTGCAGCCTTCATGAATTGTATACGATTCAAATGCTGTTCCTGAGGTGAAATGCACATTTTGCTGAAATATGCTGTACACGGAATTTCTTCAAACCAGAACACCTTAGAAATCATTTGCTTTCATATTTATCACGTCTCAAGTCATTTTGAAGAAGAAATTTGTTTGAAAACAAGAAAATGTACCATCGTGCAGCCTTCATGAATTCTATACGTTTCAAATGCTGTTCCTGAGCTGAAATGCACATGTTGCTGAAATATGTGTTCCCTGCAATTTCTTCAAACCAGAACACCTGAAACACCATTTGTCTACATATTTATCACATGTCAAGTCATTCTGAAGAAGAATTTTTTTGTGCAAACATGAACTTCACATTGATGCAGCATTCATGATTTTTCTGCTCCTAAAATGCTGTGACTGACCTGAAATGCATAGTTTGGTCAAATATGCTGTCCATACAATTCCTTCAAACCAGAAAACCTCATGACTCATTTGCCATCTATCAATCAACATTTCAAGTCATTCTGAAGAAGAATTTTTTTGTGCAAACATGAACTTCACGTTAATGTAGCATTCATGATTTTTCTGCTCTTAAAAATGCTGTTCCGGAGCTGAAATGCACAGTTTGGTCAAATATGCTGTCCATACAATTCCTTCAAACCAGAAAACCTCATAACTGATTTGCCTTCATATCTATCAACATTTCAAGTCATTTTGAAGAAGAAATGTGTTTGACAACAAAACAATGTACCGTCGTGCAGCCCTCATGAATTGTATACGCTTCAAACGCTTTTCCTGAGCTGAAATGCACATTTTGCTGAAATATGCTGTACACGGAATTTCTTCAAACCAGAACACCTTAGAAATCATTTGCTTTCATATTTATCACGTCTCAACTCATTCTGAAGAAGAAATTTGTTTGAAAACAAGAAAATGTACCATCGTGCAGCCTTCATGAATTCTATACGTTTCAAATGCTGTTCCTGAGCTGAAATGCACATGTTGCTGAAATATGTGTTCCCTGCAATTTCTTCAAACCAGAACACCTGAAACATCATTTGTCTACATATTTATCACGTCAAGTCATTCTGAAGAATAAATTTGTGTGTCAACATGAACTTCGCGTTGATCTAGCCGTCATGATTTTTCTGCTCCTAAAATGCTGTGACTGACCAGAAATGCATAGTTTGGTCAAATATGCTGTCCATACAATTCCTTCAAACCAGAAAACCTCATAACTCATTTGCCATCTATCTATCAACATGTCAAGTCATTCTGAAGAAGAATTTTTTTGTGCAAACATGAACTTCACGTTAATGTAGCCGTCATGATTTTTCTGCTCATGAAATACTGTTACAGAGCTGAAATGCACCGTTTGGTCAAATATGCTGTCCATGCAATTCCTTCAAACCAGAACACCTTGAAAATCATTTGCCTTCATATCTATCAACATTTCAAGTCATTTTGAAGAAGAAATGTGTTTGAAAACAATACAATGTGCCATCGTGCAGCCTTCATGAATTCTATACGCTTCAAATGCTGTTCCTGAGCTGAAATGCACATGTTGCTGAAATATGTGTTCCCTGCAATTTCTTCAAACCACAACACCTGAAACACCATTTGCCTCCATATTTATCACATCTGAAGTCATTCTGAAGAAGACATTTGTGTGTCGACATGAACTTCACATTAATGCAGCATTCATGATTTTTTTGCTCTTAAAAATGCTGTTACTGAGCTGAAATGCACAGTTTGGTCAAATATGCTGTCCATGCAATTCCTTCAAACCAGAAAACCTTAGAAATCATTTGCTTTCATATTTATCACGTCTCAAGTCATTTTGAAGAAGAAATGTGTTTGAAAACAAAAAAATGTACCATCGTGCAGCCTTCATGAATTCTATACGCTTCAAATGCTGTTCCTGAGCTGAAATGCACATGTTGCTGAAATATGTGTTCCCTGCAATTTCTTCAAACCACAACACCTGAAACACCATTTGCCTACATATTTATGACATCTGAAGTCATTCTGAAGAAGACATTTGTGTGTCAACATGAACTTCACATTAATGCAGCATTCATGATTTTTCTGCTCTTAAAAATGCTGTTACTGAGCTGAAATGCACAGTTTGGTCAAATATGCTGTCCATGCAATTCCTTCAAACCAGAAAACCTCATAACTCATTTGTCTTCATATCTATCAACATTTCAAGTCAGTCTGTAAAAGAAATTTCTGTGTCAACATGAACTTCACGTTAATGCAGCATTCATGATTTTTCTGCTCTTAAAAATGCTGTTCCGGAGCTTAAATGCACAGTTTGGTCAAATATGCTGTCCATACAATTCTTTCAAACCAGAAAACCTCATAACTCATTTGCCTTCATATCTATCAACATTTCAAGTCATTTTGAAGAAGAAATGTGTTTGAAAACAAAACAATGTACCATCGTGCAGCCCTCATGAATTGTATACGCTTCAAACGCTTTTCCTGAGCTGAAATGCACATTTTGCTGAAATATGCTGTACACGGAATTTCTTCAAACCAGAACACCTTAGAAATCATTTGCTTTCATATTTATCACGTCTCAAGTCATTTTGAAGAAGAAATGTGTTTGAAAACAAAACAATGTACCATCGTGCAGCCCTCATGAATTGTATACGCTTCAAACGCTTTTCCTGAGCTGAAATGCACATTTTGCTGAAATATCAGCCCGATCTCACGAGGATTCGTGAAACTGTCACGTAAATTTTTGTTTCGGCTTCGTGCGCACCAACACGATTTCGTCATGTTTTTCGTGCCGCTCACCACGAAATGCGCACCAATGTATTTTAAACGGCGGACTTTTCGTGCCACTCAGAACGTATTTCAAAAGAATGTGTATATTATATTTTTAATGTAAAACCGCGGCGAATCCAACGCTATATTTTGCATGACATCGTCCCTAAACATAACCCTAACCATAATCCTAACCATAACCTAACCATAAGCCGGTGGTACACTTACCAATTTGCATAGGAATTTCAAGAATGTCCGGCGGCCGGCGGCCGCAAACGCAATCACACAAGCAGTATACGCCGATGGACAGCTTAGATCATCATGAATCCGCCGGTATAAACCACTTTCAGATGTGATTACCACAGCGAAAAACATTTCGTGGTGAGCGGCACGAAAAACAAGACGAAATTGTGTTGGTGCGCACGAAACCGAAACTAAAACTTACGTGACAGTTTCACGAATCCCCGTGAGACCGGGTTGGAAATATGCTGTACACGGAATTCCTTCAAACCAGAACACCTTAGAAATCATTTGCTTTCATAATTATCACGTCTCAAGTCATTTTGAAGAAGAAATTTGTTTGAAAACAAGAAAATGTACCATCGTGCAGCCTTCATGAATTCTATACGTTTCCAATGCTGTTCCTGAGCTGAAATGCACATGTTGCTGAAATAAGTGTTCCCTGCAATTTCTTCAAACCAGAACACCTGAAACATCATTTGTCTACATATTTATCACATGTCAAGTCATTCTGAAGAAGAAATTTGTGTGTCAACATGAACTTCGCGTTGATCTAGCCGTCATGATTTTTCTGCTCCTAAAATGCTGTGACTGACCAGAAATGCATAGTTTGGTCAAATATGCTGTCCATACAATTCCTTCAAACCAGAAAACCTCATAACTCATTTGCCATCTATCTATCAACATGTCAAGTCATTCTGAAGAAGAATTTTTTTGTGCAAACATGAACTTCACGTTAATGTAGCCGTCATGATTTTTCTGCTCATGAAATACTGTTACAGAGCTGAAATGCACCGTTTGGTCAAATATGCTGTCCATGCAATTCCTTCAAACCAGAACACCTTGAAAATCATTTGCCTTCATATCTATCAACATTTCAAGTCATTTTGAAGAAGAAATGTGTTTGAAAACAATACAATGTGCCATCGTGCAGCCTTCATGAATTCTATAGGCTTCAAATGCTGTTCCTGAGCTGAAATGCACATGTTGCTGAAATATGTGTTCCCTGCAATTTCTTCAAACCACAACACCTGAAACACCATTTGCCTCCATATTTATCACATCTGAAGTCATTCTGAAGAAGACATTTGTGTGTCGACATGAACTTCACATTAATGCAGCATTCATGATTTTTCTGCTCTTAAAAATGCTGTTCCAGAGCTTAAATGCACAGTTTGGTCAAATATGCTGTCCATACAATTCCTTCAAACCAGAAAACCTCATAACTCATTTGCCTTCATATCTATCAACATTTTCAAGTCATTCTGAAGAATAAATTTGTTTGAAAACAAAACAATGTACCATCGTGCAGCCGTTATGATTTGTCTGCTCATAAAATGCTGTTTCTGAGCTGAAATGCACATTTTGCTGAAATATGATGTACAGGCAATTTCTTCAAACCAGAACACCTTAGAAATCATTCGCTTTCATATTTATCACGTCTCAAGTCATTTTGAAGAAGAAATTTATATGAAAACAAAAAAATGTACCATCGTGCAGCCTTCATGATTTGTATACGCTTCAAATGCTGTTCCTGAGCTGAAACGCACATGTTGCTGAAATATGTGTTCCCTGCAATTTCTTCAAACCACAACACCTGAAACACCATGTGCTTTTCTATTTGTCACATGTCAAGTCATTCTGAAGAATTTTTTTGTGTAAATATGAACTTCACGTTAATGTAGCCGTCATGATTTGTCTGCTCATAAAATACTGTTACGGAGCTGAAATGCACAGTTTGGTCAAATATGCTGTCCATGCAATTCCTTCAAACCAGAACACCTTAGAAATCATTTGCTTTCATATTTATCACGTCTCAAGTCATTTTGAAGAAGAAATGTGTTTGAAAACAAAAAAATGTACCATCGTGCAGCCTTCATGAATTCTATACGCTTCAAATGCTGTTCCTGAGCTGAAATGCACGTTTTGCTGAAATATGTTTTCCCTGCAATTTCTTCAAACCAGAACACCTGAAACACCATTTGCCTCCATATTTATCACATCTGAAGTCATTCTGAAGAAGACATTTGTGTGTCAACATGAACTTCATATTAATGCAGCATTCATGATTTTTCTGCTCTTCAAATGTATGTCTTGACCTCAAATGCACAGTTTGGTCAAATATGCTGTCCATACAATTCCTTCAAACCAGAACACCTTGAATCATTTGCCTTCATATCTATCAACATTTCACGTCAATCTGAAGAAAAAAATTGTTTGAAAACAAAGCAATGTACCATCGTGCAGCCTTCATGAATTGTATACGATTCAAATGCTGTTCCTGAGGTGAAATGCACATTTTGCTGAAATATGCTGTACACGGAATTTCTTCAAACCAGAACACCTTAGAAATCATTTGCTTTCATATTTATCACGTCTCAAGTCATTTTGAAGAAGAAATTTGTTTGAAAACAAGAAAATGTACCATCGTGCAGCCTTCATGACTTCTATACGTTTCAAATGCTGTTCCTGAGCTGAAATGCACATGTTGCTGAAATATGTGTTCCCTGCAATTTCTTCAAACCAGAACACCTGAAACACCATTTGTCTACATATTTATCACATGTCAAGTCATTCTGAAGAAGAATTTTTTTGTGCAAACATGAACTTCACATTGATGCAGCATTCATGATTTTTCTGCTCCTAAAATGCTGTGACTGACCTGAAATGCATAGTTTGGTCAAATATGCTGTCCATACAATTCCTTCAAACCAGAAAACCTCATGACTCATTTGCCATCTATCAATCAACATTTCAAGTCATTCTGAAAAAGAATTTTTTTGTACAAACATGAACTTCACGTTAATGTAGCATTCATGATTTTTCTGCTCTTAAAAATGCTGTTCCGGAGCTGAAATGCACAGTTTGGTCAAATATGCTGTCCATACAATTCCTTCAAACCAGAAAACCTCATAACTGATTTGCCTTCATATCTATCAACATTTCAAGTCATTTTGAAGAAGAAATGTGTTTGACAACAAAACAATGTACCGTCGTGCAGCCCTCATGAATTGTATACGCTTCAAACGCTTTTCCTGAGCTGAAATGCACATTTTGCTGAAATATGCTGTACACGGAATTTCTTCAAACCAGAACACCTTAGAAATCATTTGCTTTCATATTTATCACGTCTCAAGTCATTCTGAAGAAGAAATTTGTTTGAAAACAAGAAAATGTACCATCGTGCAGCCTTCATGAATTCTATACGTTTCAAATGCTGTTCCTGAGCTGAAATGCACATGTTGCTGAAATATGTGTTCCCTGCAATTTCTTCAAACCAGAACACCTGAAACATCATTTGTCTACATATTTATCACGTCAAGTCATTCTGAAGAAGAAATTTGTGTGTCAACATGAACTTCGCGTTGATCTAGCCGTCATGATTTTTCTGCTCCTAAAATGCTGTGACTGACCAGAAATGCATAGTTTGGTCAAATATGCTGTCCATACAATTCCTTCAAACCAGAAAACCTCATAACTCATTTGCCATCTATCTATCAACATGTCAAGTCATTCTGAAGAAGAATTTTTTTGTGCAAACATGAACTTCACGTTAATGTAGCCGTCATGATTTTTCTGCTCATGAAATACTGTTACAGAGCTGAAATGCACCGTTTGGTCAAATATGCTGTCCATGCAATTCCTTCAAACCAGAAAACCTTAGAAATCATTTGCTTTCATATTTATCACGTCTCAAGTCATTTTGAAGAAGAAATGTGTTTGAAAACAAAAAAATGTACCATCGTGCAGCCTTCATGAATTCTATACGCTTCAAATGCTGTTCCTGAGCTGAAATGAACATGTTGCTGAAATATGTGTTCCCTGCAATTTCTTCAAACCACAACACCTGAAACACCATTTGCCTACATATTTATGACATCTGAAGTCATTCTGAAGAAGACATTTGTGTGTCAACATGAACTTCACATTAATGCAGCATTCATGATTTTTCTGCTCTTAAAAATGCTGTTACTGAGCTGAAATGCACAGTTTGGTCAAATATGCTGTCCATGCAATTCCTTCAAACCAGAAAACCTCATAACTCATTTGTCTTCATATCTATCAACATTTCAAGTCAGTCTGTAAAAGAAATTTCTGTGTCAACATGAACTTCACGTTAATGCAGCATTCATGATTTTTCTGCTCTTAAAAATGCTGTTCCGGAGCTTAAATGCACAGTTTGGTCAAATATGCTGTCCATACAATTCTTTCAAACCAGAAAACCTCATAACTCATTTGCCTTCATATCTATCAACATTTCAAGTCATTTTGAAGAAGAAATGTGTTTGAAAACAAAACAATGTACCATCGTGCAGCCCTCATGAATTGTATACGCTTCAAACGCTTTTCCTGAGCTGAAATGCACATTTTGCTGAAATATGCTGTACACGGAATTTCTTCAAACCAGAACACCTTAGAAATCATTTGCTTTCATATTTATCACATCTCAAGTCATTTTGAAGAAGAAATGTGTTTGAAAACAAAACAATGTACCATCGTGCAGCCCTCATGAATTGTATACGCTTCAAACGCTTTTCCTGAGCTGAAATGCACATTTTGCTGAAATATCAGCCCGATCTCACGAGGATTCGTGAAACTGTCACGTAAATTTTTGTTTCGGCTTCGTGCGCACCAACACGATTTCGTCATGTTTTTCGTGCCGCTCACCACGAAATGCGCACCAATGTATTTTAAACGGCGGACTTTTCGTGCCACTCAGAACGTATTTCAAAAGAATGTGTATATTATATTTTTAATGTAAAACCGCGGCGAATCCAACGCTATATTTTGCATGACATCGTCCCTAAACATAACCCTAACCATAATCCTAACCATAACCTAACCATAAGCCGGTGGTACACTTACCAATTTGCATAGGAATCTCAAGAATGTCCGGCGGCCGGCGGCCGCAAACGCAATCACACAAGCAGTATACGCCAATGGACAGCTTAGATCATCATGAATCCGCCGGTATAAACCACTTTCAGATGTGATTACCACAGCGAAAAACATTTCGTGGTGAGCGGCACGAAAAACATGACGAAATTGTGTTGGTGCGCACGAAACCGAAACTAAAACTTACGTGACAGTTTCACGAATCCCCGTGAGACCGGGTTGGAAATATGCTGTACACGGAATTCCTTCAAACCAGAACACCTTAGAAATCATTTGCTTTCATAATTATCACGTCTCAAGTCATTTTGAAGAAGAAATTTGTTTGAAAACAAGAAAATGTACCATCGTGCAGCCTTCATGAATTCTATACGTTTCCAATGCTGTTCCTGAGCTGAAATGCACATGTTGCTGAAATAAGTGTTCCCTGCAATTTCTTCAAACCAGAACACCTGAAACATCATTTGTCTACATATTTATCACATGTCAAGTCATTCTGAAGAAGAAATTTGTGTGTCAACATGAACTTCGCGTTGATCTAGCCGTCATGATTTTTCTGCTCCTAAAATGCTGTGACTGACCTGAAATGCATAGTTTGGTCAAATATGCTGTCCATACAATTCCTTCAAACCAGAAAACCTCATAATTCATTTGCCATCTATCTATCAACATGTCAAGTCATTCTGAAGAAGAATTTTTTTGTGCAAACATGAACTTCACGTTGATGCAGCATTCATGATTTTTCTGCTCTTAAAAATGCTGTTCCAGAGCTTAAATGCACAGTTTGGTCAAATATGCTGTCCATACAATTCCTTCAAACCAGAAAACCTCATAACTCATTTGCCTTCATATCTATCAACATTTTCAAGTCATTCTGAAGAATAAATTTGTTTGAAAACAAAACAATGTACCATCGTGCAGCCGTTATGATTTGTCTGCTCATAAAATGCTGTTTCTGAGCTGAAATGCACATTTTGCTGAAATATGATGTACAGGCAATTTCTTCAAAACAGAACACCTCAGAAATCATTTGCTTTCATATTTATCACGTCTCAAGTCATTTTGGAGAAGAAATTTATTTGAAAACAAAAAAATGTACCATCGTGCAGCCTTCATGAATTCTATACGCTTCAAATGCTGTTCCTGAGCTGAAATACACATTTAGGTCAAATATGCTGTACAGGCAATTTCTTCAAAACAGAACACCTTAGAAATCATTTGCCTTCATATCTGTCAACATTTCAAGTCATTTTGAAGAAGAAATTTGTTTGAAAACAAAAAAAAAGCCATCGTGCAGCCTTCATGAATTCTTTACGCTTCAAATGCTGTTCCTGAGCTGAAATGCACATGTTGCTGAAATATGTGTTCCCTGCAATTTCTTCAAACCACAACACCTGAAACACCATTTGTCCACATATTTATCACATGTCAATTCATTCTGAAGAAGAAATTTGTGTGTCAACATGAACTTCGCGTTGATCTAGCTGTCATGATTTTTCTGCTCCTAAAATGCTGTGACTGACCTGAAATGCATAGTTTGGTCAACTATGCTGTCCATGCAATTCCTTCAAACCAGAACACCTTGAAAACCATTTGCCTTCATATCTATCAACATTTCAAGTCATTTTGAAGAAGAAATGTGTTTGAAAACAAAACAATGTGCCATCGTGCAGCCTTCATGAATTCTATACGCTTCAAATGCTGTTCCTGAGCTGAAATGCACATGTTGCTGAAATATGTGTTCCCTGCAATTTCTTCAAACCACAACACCTGAAACACCATTTGCCTACATATTTATCACATCTGAAGTCATTCTGAAGAAGACATTTGTGTATCAACATGAACTTCACATTAATGCAGCATTCATGATTTTTCTGCTCTTAAAATGTATGTCTTGAGCTCAAATGCACAGTTTGGTCAAATATGCTGTCCATACAAGTCCTTCAAACCAGAAAACCTCATAACTCATTTGCCTTCATATCTATCAACATTTCAACTCAGTCTCTAAAAGAAATTTCTGTGTCAACATGAACTTCACGTTAATGCAGATATCATGATTTTTCTGCTCTTAAAAATGAAGTTCCGGAGCTTAAATGCACAGTTTGGTCAAATATGCTGTCCATGCAATTCCTTCAAACCAGAACACCTTGAAAATCATTTGCCTTCATATCTATCAACATTTCAAATCATTTTGAAGAAGAAATGTGTTTGAAAACAATACAATGTGCCATCGCGCAGCTTTCATGAATTCTATACGTTTCAAATGCTGTTCCTGAGCTGAAATGCACATGTTGCTGAGATATGTGTTTCCTGCAATTTCTTCAATCCACAACACCTGAAACACCATTTGCATACATATTTATCACATCTGAAGTCATTCTGAAGAAGACATTTGTGTATCAACATGACCTTCACATTAATGCAGCATTCATGATTTTTCTGCTCTTAAAAATGCTGTTCCGGAGCTTAAATGCACAGTTTGGTCAAATATGCTTTCCATATGTAACCCTCTCTAGCACCCGTCACCTTAGACAGGGTGAGGTGCTACAAAAGAAAAGGGAAAAAAAAAAAGGTAAAGGGTTATCTCTGACCTAGGCTCGTAGAGGAGGTGGCTTTATGCTGGCCTGTCTGTGGAAGCAAACATATAAATTTCACCCCAAAGAACACACGGTGACAAAATGTAAAGTTTTAAAAGGAAGTATAATCACTGAAATGCAGAATAGAAATTTTGCAATTTCAGCAGCTCAGAAATAATAAAATTGAATACTGGGGAAAAAAAAAATAGCAGTGAAATAATAAAAGAAAATGAAATTATCTTCAGTTATCTTCAACAATCAGTTACTATAATTTAGTTCAAATTCAACCAGAACACAGGTCTATCCAGATCATGAAAGAACATTTAAAACAAAACTCTGAGATCTCAGGAAAACAATAAATGAAAAAAACTCCAAAAAAACAAGACCAATAAACCAAGGAATTAAATGAAATAAAACGAGTGCACTCGTCCTACCGCCCTCCCTCAAAAGCAAGTCCAAAGTCAATGGTTGTTGAACCAAGTGGTGTCCAGGATGGGGAAGCAAGATGGGGAATCAGGGTGGAGAAGCAGGTCTGTCGCAGTAGGAGACGGTGGACGGAAGCACCAGGAATCCAGCAGAAGGATGTAAACACAAAAAACCAGCCTACACAGTAGGTAGAGAATTACTAATCCATTCTACAACAAAGCTCAAGTTAGCATTATTCAGTAACATTTTCATAAGCTCAAGTTAACATCAATAATAACTTCATACATTTCAGAAAACCACATACATATTATCATAATAGCACCAATAACATATTTAACCAACTTTACCAAGCAGTAGAATAAGAAATACTACTACTAGAAATACACATTTGGCGAGAAACCATGTGCTCCACATCCAAACAGGCCTTATTTGACTAGCGCCGAATAGTTTGGCCATGAAAAACACACACAATAATGGAACGAAAGGGTAAAAAAACACAAAAGCATTCACAAACAAAATATTTCCAGTTTCAAATGATAATTACCCTCACGAAAACATCCCGACTGGTTTTTAATAAGAGCAAAGCCTAGTAAGTAGTTCAATAGCCACCGCAGCTACCATGCTAAAATGCCACGATGCCATGTTAGCGGCTATGCTACTCACCGGGAATGATTTTCCTTCACTCGGTCAATAGCCGCACAAAATGACAGCTCCTTGGAAACTCCAAAGTATCCAGTGATGTTCCAGTCTGCTATCTCCTCTATTTTCTTTTCTTCTCTATTCTTTTCAAATTCCAAAAATCCAGGACGACAGACACCACCCAGCACCGCAAGCAGGAAGGCAAAAAACGTCAAAGATAGCTTATAAAAAAAAAGATGATCACTCCTCGCACCTTTCATGCACCGGAGTCGCAACTGCTTCTCTTAAAGGAGCAGTAACATAGCGTCAATACTGAAGGTGCAGCTAAAGACGAAAAGTAAATAAACAAATAAATAAATAACCAGGGCCTTATAAACCCGGGTTACACATACAATTCCTTCAAACCAGAACACCTTGAATCATTTGCCTTCATATCTATCAACATTTTCAAGTCATTCTGAAGAATAAATTTGTTTGAAAACAAAACAATGTACCATCGTGGAGCCTTCATGAATTGCATACGTTTCAAATGCTGTTCCTGAGCTGAAATACACATTTAGGTCAAATATGCTGTACAGGCAATTTCTTCAAAACAGAACACCTTAGAAATCATTTGCCTTCATATCTGTCAACATTTCAAGTCATTTTGAAGAAGAAATTTGTTTGAAAACAAAAAAAAGCCATCGTGCAGCCTTCATGAATTCTACACGCTTCAAATGCTGTTCCTGAGCTGAAATGCACATGTTGCTGAAATATGTGTTCCCTGCAATTTCTTCAAACCACAACACCTGAAACACCATTTGCCTACATATTTATCACATCTGAAGTCATTCTGAAGACGTCATTTGTGTGTAAACATGAACTTTACATTAATGTAGCCGTCATGATTTTTCTGCTCATAAAATACTGTTACGGAGCAAAAATGCACAGTTTGGTCAAATATGCTGTCCATGCAATTCCTTCAAACCAGAACACCTTGGAAATCATTTGCTTTCATATTTATCACATCTCAAGTCATTTTGAAGAAGAAATTTATTTGAAAACAAAACAATGTACCATCGTGCAGCCGTCATGAATTGTATACGCTTCAAATGCTGTTCCTGAGCTGAAATGCACATTTTGGTCAAATATGCTGTACACGGAATTTCTTCAAACCAGAACACCTTAGAAATCATTTGCTTTCATATTTATCACATCTCAAGTCATTTTGAAGAAGAAATTTGTATGAAAACAAAAAAATGTGCCATCGTGCAGCCTTGATTAATTCTATACGCTTCAAATGCTGTTCCTGAGCTGAAATGCACATTTTGCAGAAATATGTGTTCCCTGCAATTTCTTCAAACCAGAACACCTGAAACACCATTTGCCTCCATATTTATCACATCTGAAGTCATTCTGAAGAAGAAATTTGTGTGTCAACATGAACTTCGCGTTGATCTAGCCGTCATGATTTTTCTGCTCCTAAAATGCTATGACTGACCTGAAATGCATAGTTTGGTCAAATATGCTGTCCATACAATTCCTTCAAACCAGAAAACCTCATAACTCATTTGCCATCATATCTATCAACATTTCAAGTCATTCTGAAGAAGAAATTTGTTTGAAAACAAAACAATGTGCCATCGTGCAGCCTTCATGAATTCTATACGCTTCAAATGCTGTTCCTGAGCTGAAATGCACATTTTGGTCAAATATGCTGTACACGGAATTTCTTCAAACCAGAACACCTTAGAAATCATTTGCTTTCATATTTATCACGTCTCAAGTCATTTTGAAGAAGAAATTTATTTGAAAACAAAACAACGTACCATCGTGCATCCTTCATGAAATCTATACCTTCAAATGCTGTTCCTGAGCTGAAATGCACATGTTGCTGAAATATGTGTTCCCTGCAATTTCTTCAAACCACAACACCTGAAACACCATTTGCCTACATATTTATCACATCTGAATTCATTCTGAAGAAGAAATTTTTGTGTCAACATGAACTTCATATTAATGCAACATCCATGATTTCTCTGCTCTTAAAATGTATGTCTTGAGCTCAAATGCACAGTTTGGTCAAATATGCTGTCCATATAATTCCTTCAAACCAGAACACCTTGAATCATTTGCCTTCATATCGATCAACATTTCACGTCAGTCTGAAGAAAAAAATTGTTTGAAAACAAAACAATGTACCATCGTGCAGCCTTTATGAATTGTATACGATTCAAATGCTGTTCCTGAGCTGAAATACACATTTTGCTGAAATGTGCTGTACACGGAATTTCTTCAAACCAGAACACCTTAGAAATCATTTGCTTTGATATTTATCACGTCTCAAGTCATTTTGAAGAAGAAATTTGTTTGAAAACAAAAAAATGTGCCATCGTGCAGCCTTCATGAATTCTATACGCTTCAAATGCTGCTCCTGAGCTGAAATGCACATTTTGCTGAAATATGTGTTGCCTGCAATTTCTTCAAACCACAACACCTGAAACACCATTTGCTTTTCTATTTGTCACATGTAAAGTCATTCTGAAGAAGAATTTTTTTGTGTAAACATGAACTTCACGTTAATGTAGCCGTCATGATTTTTCTGCTCATAAAATACTGTTACGGAGCTGAAATGCACAGTTTGGTCAAATATGCTGTCCATGCAATTTCTTCAAACCAGAACAGCTGAAACACCATTTGCCTCCATATTTATCACATCTGAATTCATTCTGAAGAAGAAATTTTTGTGTCAACAGGAACTTCATATTAATGCAGCATTCATGATTTTTTTCTGCTCTTAAAATGTATGTCTTGAGCTCAAATGCACAGTTTGGTCAAATATGCTGTCCATACAAGTCCTTCAAACCAGAACACCTTGAATCATTTGCCTTCATATGAATTAACATTTCACGTCAATCTGAAGAAAAAAATTGTATGAAAACAAAAAAATGTGCCATCGTGCAGCCTTCATGAATTCTATACGCTTCAAATGCTGTTCCTGAGCTGAAATGCACATTTTGCTGAAATATGTGTTCCCTGCAATTTCTTCAAACCACAACACCTGAAACACCATTTGCCTCCATATTTATCACATCTGAATTCATTCTGAAGAAGAAATTTTTGTGTCGACAGGAACTCCACGTAAATGCAGATTTCATGATTTTTCTGCTCTTAAAAATGCTGTTCCGGAGCTTAAATGCACAGTTTGGTCAAATATGCTGTCCATGCAATTCCTTCAAACCAGAAAACCTCATAACTCATTTGCCATCATATCTGTCAACATTTTGAAGTCATTCTGAAGAAGAAATTTGTTTGAAAACAAAACAATGTACCATCGTGCAGCCCTCATGAATTTGTATACGCTTCAAATGCTGTTCCTGAGCTGAAATGCACATTTTGCTGAAATATGCTGTACACGGAATTTCTTCAAACCAGAACACCTTAGAAATCATTTGCTTTCATATTTATCACGTCTCAAGTCATTTTGAAGAAGAAATTTATATGAAAACAAAAAAATGTACCATCGTGCAGCCTTCATGAATTCTATACGCTTCAAATGCTGTTCCTGAGCTGAAATGCACATTTTGCTGAAATATGTGTTCCCTGCAATTTCTTCAAACCACAACACCTGAAACACCATTTGCCTACATATTTATCACATCTGAAGTCATTCTGAAGAAGAAATTTGTGTGTCAACATGAACTTCGCGTTGATCAAGCCGTCATGATTTTTCTGCTCCTAAAATGCTGTGACTGACCTGAAATGCATTGTTTGGTCAAATATGCTGTCCATGCAATTCCTTCAAACCAGAACACCTCATAACTCATTTGCCATCATATCTATCAACATTTCAAGTCATTCTGAAGAAGAAATTTGTTTGAAAACAAAACAATGTGCCATCGTGCAGCCTTCATGAATTCTATACGCTTCAAATGCTGTTCCTGAGCTGAAATGCACATTTTGCTGAAATATGTGTTCCCTGCAATTTCTTCAAACCACAACACCTGAAACACCATTTGCTTTTCTATTTGTCACATGTCAAGTCATTCTGAAGAAGAATTTTTTTGTGTAAACATGAACTTCACGTTAATGTAGCCGTCATGATTTTTCTGCTCATAAAATACTGTTACGGAGCTAAAATGCACAGTTTGGTCGAATATGGTGTCCATGCAATTCCTTCAAACCAGAACACCTTGGAAATCATTTGTTTTCATATTTATCACGTCTCAAGTCATTTTGAAGAAGAAATTTTTTTGAAAACAAGAAATGTGCCATTGTGCAGCCTTCATGAATTCTCTACGCTTCAAATGCTGTTCCTGAGCTGAAATGCACATTTTGCTGAAATATGCTGTACACGGAATTTCTTCAAACCAGAACACCTTAGAAATCATTTGCTTTCATATTTATCACATCTCAAGTCATTTTGAAGAAGAAATTTGTATGAAAACAAAAAAATGTGACATCGTGCAGCCTTCATGATTTGTATACGCTTCAAATGCTGTTCCTGAGCTGAAATGCACATGTAGCTGAAATATGTGTTCCCTGCAATTTCTTCAAACCACAACACCTGAAACACCATTTGCTTTTCTATTTGTCACATATCAAGTCATTCTGAAGAAGAATTTTTTTGTGTTAATATGAACTTCACGTTAATGTAGCCGTCATGATTTGTCTGCTCATAAAATGCTGTTCCTGAGCTGAAATGCACATGTTGCTGAAATATGCTGTACAGGCAATTTCTTCAAACCAGAACACCTCAGAAATCATTTGCTTTCATATTTATCACGTCTCAAGTCATTTTGGAGAAGAAATTTATTTGAAAACAAAAAAATGTACCATCGTGCAGCCTTCATGAATTCTATACGCTTCAAATGCTGTTCCTGAGCTGAAATGCACGTTTTGCTGAAATATGTGTTCCCTGCAATTTCTTCAAACCAGAACACCTGAAACACCATTTGCCTCCATATTTATCACATCTGAATTCATTCTGAAGAAGAAATTTTTGTGTCGACAAGAACTTCATATTAATGCAGCATTCATGATTTTTTCTACTCTTAAAATGTATGTCTTGAGCTCAAATGCACAGTTTGGTCAAATATGCTGTTCATACAAGTCCTTCAAACCAGAACACCTTGAATCATTTGCCTTCATATCTATCAACATTTCACATCAATCTGAAGAAAAAAATTGTTTGAAAACAAAACAATGTACCATCGTGCAGCCTTCATGAATTGTATACGATTCAAATGCTGTTCCTGAGCTGAAATGCACATTTTGCTGAAATATGCTGTACACAGAATTTCTTCAAACCAGAACACCTTAGAAATCATTTGCTTTCATATTTATCACATCTCAAGTCATTTTGAAGAAGAAATTTGTATGAAAACAAAAAAATGTGCCATCGTGCAGCCTTCATGAATTCTATACGCTTCAAATGCTGTTCCTGAGCTGAAATGCACATTTTGCTGAAATATGTGTTCCCTGCAATTTCTTCAAACCACAACACCTGAAACACCATTTGCTTTTCTATTTGTCACATGTCAAGTCATTCTGAAGAAGAATTTTTTTGTGTAAATATGAACTTCATGTTAATGTAGCCGTCATGATTTGTCTGCTCATAAAATGCTGTTCCTGAGCTGAAATGCACATTTTAATGAAATATGCTATACAGGCAATTTCTTCAAAACAGAACACCTTAGAAATCATTTGCCTTCATATCTGACAACATTTCAAGTCATTTTGAAGAAGAAATTTATTTGAAAACAAAAAAATGTACCATCGTGCAGCCTTCATGAATTCTATACGCTTCAAATGCTGTTCCTGAGCTGAAATGCACATTTTGCTGAAATATGTGTTCCCTGCAATTTCTTCAAACCACAACACCTGAAACACCATTTGCCTCCATATTTATCACATCTGAAGTCATTCTGAAGAAGAAATTTTTGTGTCGACAGGAACTTCACATTAATGCAGCATTCATGATTTTTCTGCTCTTAAAATGTATGTCTTGAGCTCAAATGCACAGTTTAGTCAAATATGCTGTCCATACAAGTCCTTCAAACCAGAAAACCTCATAACTCATTTGCCTTCATATCTATCAACATTTCAACTCAGTCTCTAAAAGAAATTTCTGTGTCAACATGAACTCCACGTAAATGCAGATTTCATGATTTGTCTGCTCTTAAAAATACTGTTCCGGAGCTTAAATGCACAGTTTGGTCAAATATGCTGTCCATGCAATTCCTTCAAACCAGAAAACCTCATAACTCATTTGCCATCATATCTGTCAACATTTTGAAGTCATTGTGAAGAAGAAATTTGTTTGAAAACAAAACAATGTACCATCGTGCAGCCCTCATGAATTTGTATACGCTTCAAATGCTGTTCCTGAGCTGAAATGCACATTTTGCTGAAATATGCTGTACACGGAATTTCTTCAAACCAAGAACACCTTAGAAATCATTTGCTTTCATATTTATCACGTCTCAAGTCATTTTGAAGAATAAATTTATTTGAAAACAAGAAAATGTACCATCGTGCAGCCTTCATGATTTGTATACGATTCAAATGCTGTTCCTGAGCTGAAATGCACATGTTGCTGAAATATGTGTTCCCTGCAATTAATTCAAACCACAACACCTGAAACACCATTTGCCTCCATATTTATCACATCTGAAGTCATTCTGAAGAAGACATTTGTGTGTCAACATGAACTTCACATTAATGCAGCATTCATGATTTTTCAGCTCTTAAAAATGATGTTACTGAGCTGAAATGCACAGTTTGGTCAAATATGCTGTCCATGCAATTCCTTCAACACAGAAAACCTGATAACTCATTTACCTTCATGTCTATCAACATTTCAAGTCAGTCTGTAAATGAAATTTCTGTGTCAACATGAACTTTACGTTAATGCAGCATTCATGATTTTTCTGCTCTTAAAATGTATGTCCTGAGCTCAAATGTACAGTTTGGTCAAATATGCTGTCCATACAATTCCTTCAAACCAGAACACCTTGAATCATTTGCCTTCATATCTATCAACATTTCACGTCAATCTGAAGAAAAAAATTGTTTGAAAACAAAACAATGTACCATCGTGCAGCCTTCATGAATTCTATACGCTTCAAATGCTGTTCCTGAGCTGAAATGCACATTTTGCTGAAATATGTGTTCCCTGCAATTTCTTCAAACCACAACACCTGAAACACCATTTGCCTCCATATTTATCACATCTGAATTCATTCTGAAGAAGAAATTTCTGTGTCAACATGAACTTCACATTAATGCAGATTTCATGATTTTTCTGCTCTTAAAAATGCTGTTCCGGAGCTTAAATGCACAGTTTGGTCAAATATGCTGTCCATGCAATTCCTTCAAACCAGAAAACCTCATAACTCATTTGCCATCATATCTGTCAACATTTTGAAGTCATTCTGAAGAAGAAATTTGTTTGAAAACAAAACAATGTACCATCGTGCAGCCCTCATGAATTTGTATACGCTTCAAATGCTGTTCCTGAGCTGAAATGCACATTTTGCTGAAATATGCTGTACACGGAATTTCTTCAAACCAGAACACCTTAGAAATCATTTGCTTTCATATTTATCACGTCTCAAGTCATTTTGAAGAAGAAATTTATATGAAAACAAAAAAATGTACCATCGTGCAGCCTTCATGAATTCTATACGCTTCAAATGCTGTTCCTGAGCTGAAATGCACATTTTGCTGAAATATGTGTTCCCTGCAATTTCTTCAAACCACAACACCTGAAACACCATTTGCCTACATATTTATCACATCTGAAGTCATTCTGAAGAAGAAATTTGTGTGTCAACATGAACTTCGCGTTGATCAAGCCGTCATGATTTTTCTGCTCCTAAAATGCTGTGACTGACCTGAAATGCATTGTTTGGTCAAATATGCTGTCCATGCAATTCCTTCAAACCAGAACACCTCATAACTCATTTGCCATCATATCTATCAACATTTCAAGTCATTCTGAAGAAGAAATTTGTTTGAAAACAAAACAATGTGCCATCGTGCAGCCTTCATGAATTCTATACGCTTCAAATGCTGTTCCTGAGCTGAAATGCACATTTTGCTGAAATATGTGTTCCCTGCAATTTCTTCAAACCACAACACCTGAAACACCATTTGCTTTTCTATTTGTCACATGTCAAGTCATTCTGAAGAAGAATTTTTTTGTGTAAACATGAACTTCACGTTAATGTAGCCGTCATGATTTTTCTGCTCATAAAATACTGTTACGGAGCTAAAATGCACAGTTTGGTCGAATATGGTGTCCATGCAATTCCTTCAAACCAGAACACCTTGGAAATCATTTGTTTTCATATTTATCACGTCTCAAGTCATTTTGAAGAAGAAATTTTTTTGAAAACAAGAAATGTGCCATTGTGCAGCCTTCATGAATTCTATACGCTTCAAATGCTGTTCCTGAGCTGAAATGCACATTTTGCTGAAATATGCTGTACACGGAATTTCTTCAAACCAGAACACCTTAGAAATCATTTGCTTTCATATTTATCACATCTCAAGTCATTTTGAAGAAGAAATTTGTATGAAAACAAAAAAATGTGCCATCGTGCAGCCTTCATGATTTGTATACGCTTCAAATGCTGTTCCTGAGCTGAAATGCACATGTAGCTGAAATATGTGTTCCCTGCAATTTCTTCAAACCACAACACCTGAAACACCATTTGCTTTTCTATTTGTCACATGTCAAGTCATTCTGAAGAAGAATTTTTTTGTGTTAATATGAACTTCACGTTAATGTAGCCGTCATGATTTGTCTGCTCATAAAATGCTGTTCCTGAGCTGAAATGCACATGTTGCTGAAATATGCTGTACAGGCAATTTCTTCAAACCAGAACACCTCAGAAATCATTTGCTTTCATATTTATCACGTCTCAAGTCATTTTGGAGAAGAAATTTATTTGAAAACAAAAAAATGTACCATCGTGCAGCCTTCATGAATTCTATACGCTTCAAATGCTGTTCCTGAGCTGAAATGCACGTTTTGCTGAAATATGTGTTCCCTGCAATTTCTTCAAACCAGAACACCTGAAACACCATTTGCCTCCATATTTATCACATCTGAATTCATTCTGAAGAAGAAATTTTTGTGTCGACAAGAACTTCATATTAATGCAGCATTCATGATTTTTTCTACTCTTAAAATGTATGTCTTGAGCTCAAATGCACAGTTTGGTCAAATATGCTGTTCATACAAGTCCTTCAAACCAGAACACCTTGAATCATTTGCCTTCATATCTATCAACATTTCACATCAATCTGAAGAAAAAAATTGTTTGAAAACAAAACAATGTACCATCGTGCAGCCTTCATGAATTGTATACGATTCAAATGCTGTTCCTGAGCTGAAATGCACATTTTGCTGAAATATGCTGTACACAGAATTTCTTCAAACCAGAACACCTTAGAAATCATTTGCTTTCATATTTATCACATCTCAAGTCATTTTGAAGAAGAAATTTGTATGAAAACAAAAAAATGTGCCATCGTGCAGCCTTCATGAATTCTATACGCTTCAAATGCTGTTCCTGAGCTGAAATGCACATTTTGCTGAAATATGTGTTCCCTGCAATTTCTTCAAACCACAACACCTGAAACACCATTTGCTTTTCTATTTGTCACATGTCAAGTCATTCTGAAGAAGAATTTTTTTGTGTAAATATGAACTTCATGTTAATGTAGCCGTCATGATTTGTCTGCTCATAAAATGCTGTTCCTGAGCTGAAATGCACATTTTAATGAAATATGCTATACAGGCAATTTCTTCAAAACAGAACACCTTAGAAATCATTTGCCTTCATATCTGACAACATTTCAAGTCATTTTGAAGAAGAAATTTATTTGAAAACAAAAAAATGTACCATCGTGCAGCCTTCATGAATTCTATACGCTTCAAATGCTGTTCCTGAGCTGAAATGCACATTTTGCTGAAATATGTGTTCCCTGCAATTTCTTCAAACCACAACACCTGAAACACCATTTGCCTCCATATTTATCACATCTGAAGTCATTCTGAAGAAGAAATTTTTGTGTCGACAGGAACTTCACATTAATGCAGCATTCATGATTTTTCTGCTCTTAAAATGTATGTCTTGAGCTCAAATGCACAGTTTAGTCAAATATGCTGTCCATACAAGTCCTTCAAACCAGAAAACCTCATAACTCATTTGCCTTCATATCTATCAACATTTCAACTCAGTCTCTAAAAGAAATTTCTGTGTCAACATGAACTCCACGTAAATGCAGATTTCATGATTTGTCTGCTCTTAAAAATACTGTTCCGGAGCTTAAATGCACAGTTTGGTCAAATATGCTGTCCATGCAATTCCTTCAAACCAGAAAACCTCATAACTCATTTGCCATCATATCTGTCAACATTTTGAAGTCATTGTGAAGAAGAAATTTGTTTGAAAACAAAACAATGTACCATCGTGCAGCCCTCATGAATTTGTATACGCTTCAAATGCTGTTCCTGAGCTGAAATGCACATTTTGCTGAAATATGCTGTACACGGAATTTCTTCAAACCAAGAACACCTTAGAAATCATTTGCTTTCATATTTATCACGTCTCAAGTCATTTTGAAGAATAAATTTATTTGAAAACAAGAAAATGTACCATCGTGCAGCCTTCATGATTTGTATACGATTCAAATGCTGTTCCTGAGCTGAAATGCACATGTTGCTGAAATATGTGTTCCCTGCAATTAATTCAAACCACAACACCTGAAACACCATTTGCCTCCATATTTATCACATCTGAAGTCATTCTGAAGAAGACATTTGTGTGTCAACATGAACTTCACATTAATGCAGCATTCATGATTTTTCAGCTCTTAAAAATGATGTTACTGAGCTGAAATGCACAGTTTGGTCAAATATGCTGTCCATGCAATTCCTTCAACACAGAAAACCTGATAACTCATTTACCTTCATGTCTATCAACATTTCAAGTCAGTCTGTAAATGAAATTTCTGTGTCAACATGAACTTTACGTTAATGCAGCATTCATGATTTTTCTGCTCTTAAAAATGCTGTTCCGGAGCTTAAATGCACAGTTTGGTCAAATATGCTGTCCATACAATTCCATCAAACCAGAAAACCTCATAACTCATTTGCCTTCATATCTATCAACATTTTCAATTCATTCTGAAGAATAAATTTGTTTAAAAACAAAACAATGTACCATCGTGCAGCCGTCATGAATTGTATACGCTTCAAATGCTGTTCCTGAGCTGAAATGCACATTTTGGTCAAATATGCTGTACACGGAATTTCTTCAAACCAGAACACCTTAGAAATCATTTGCTTTCATATTTATCACGTCTCAAGTCATTCTGAAGAATAAATTTATTTGAAAACAAGAAAATGTACCATCGTGCAGCCTTCATGATTTGTATACGCTTCAAATGCTGTTCCTGAGCTGAAATGCACATTTTGCAGAAATATGTGTTCCCTGCAATTTCTTCAAACCACAACACCTGAAACACCATTTGCCTCCATATTTATCACATCTGAATTCATTCTGAAGAAGAAATTTTTGTGTCGACAGGAACTTCATATTAATGCAGCATTCATGATTTTTCTGCTCTTAAAATGTATGTCCTGAGCTCAAATGTACAGTTTGGTCAAATATGCTGTCCATACAATTCCTTCAAACCAGAACACCTTGAATCATTTGCCTTCATATCTATCAACATTTCACGTCAATCTGAAGAAAAAAATTGTTTGAAAACAAAACAATGTACCATCGTGCAGCCTTCATGAATTCTATACGCTTCAAATGCTGTTCCTGAGCTGAAATGCACATTTTGCTGAAATATGTGTTCCCTGCAATTCTTCAAACCACAACACCTGAAACACCATTTGCCTCCATATTTATCACATCTGAATTCATTCTGAAGAAGAAATTTCTGTGTCAACATGAACTTCACATTAATGCAGATTTCATGATTTTTCTGCTCTTAAAAATGCTGTTCCGGAGCTTAAATGCACAGTTTGGTCAAATATGCTGTCCATGCAATTCCTTCAAACCAGAAAACCTCATAACTCATTTGCCATCATATCTGTCAACATTTTGAAGTCATTCTGAAGAAGAAATTTGTTTGAAAACAAAACAATGTACCATCGTGCAGCCCTCATGAATTTGTATACGCTTCAAATGCTGTTCCTGAGCTGAAATGCACATTTTGCTGAAATATGCTGTACACGGAATTTCTTCAAACCAGAACACCTTAGAAATCATTTGCTTTCATATTTATCACGTCTCAAGTCATTTTGAAGAAGAAATTTATATGAAAACAAAAAAATGTACCATCGTGCAGCCTTCATGAATTCTATACGCTTCAAATGCTGTTCCTGAGCTGAAATGCACATTTTGCTGAAATATGTGTTCCCTGCAATTTCTTCAAACCACAACACCTGAAACACCATTTGCCTACATATTTATCACATCTGAAGTCATTCTGAAGAAGAAATTTGTGTGTCAACATGAACTTCGCGTTGATCAAGCCGTCATGATTTTTCTGCTCCTAAAATGCTGTGACTGACCTGAAATGCATTGTTTGGTCAAATATGCTGTCCATGCAATTCCTTCAAACCAGATCACCTCATAACTCATTTGCCATCATATCTATCAACATTTCAAGTCATTCTGAAGAAGAAATTTGTTTGAAAACAAAACAATGTGCCATCGTGCAGCCTTCATGAATTCTATACGCTTCAAATGCTGTTCCTGAGCTGAAATGCACATTTTGCTGAAATATGTGTTCCCTGCAATTTCTTCAAACCACAACACCTGAAACACCATTTGCTTTTCTATTTGTCACATGTCAAGTCATTCTGAAGAAGAATTTTTTGTGTAAACATGAACTTCACGTTAATGTAGCCGTCATGATTTTTCTGCTCATAAAATACTGTTACGGAGCTAAAATGCACAGTTTGGTCGAATATGGTGTCCATGCAATTCCTTCAAACCAGAACACCTTGGAAATCATTTGTTTTCATATTTATCACGTCTCAAGTCATTTTGAAGAAGAAATTTTTTTGAAAACAAGAAATGTGCCATTGTGCAGCCTTCATGAATTCTATACGCTTCAAATGCTGTTCCTGAGCTGAAATGCACATTTTGCTGAAATATGCTGTACACGGAATTTCTTCAAACCAGAACACCTTAGAAATCATTTGCTTTCATATTTATCACATCTCAAGTCATTTTGAAGAAGAAATTTGTATGAAAACAAAAAAATGTGCCATCGTGCAGCCTTCATGATTTGTATACGCTTCAAATGCTGTTCCTGAGCTGAAATGCACATGTAGCTGAAATATGTGTTCCCTGCAATTTCTTCAAACCACAACACCTGAAACACCATTTGCTTTTCTATTTGTCACATGTCAAGTCATTCTGAAGAAGAATTTTTTTGTGTTAATATGAACTTCACGTTAATGTAGCCGTCATGATTTGTCTGCTCATAAAATGCTGTTCCTGAGCTGAAATGCACATGTTGCTGAAATATCCTGTACAGGCAATTTCTTCAAACCAGAACACCTCAGAAATCATTTGCTTTCATATTTATCACGTCTCAAGTCATTTTGGAGAAGAAATTTATTTGAAAACAAAAAAATGTACCATCGTGCAGCCTTCATGAATTCTATACGCTTCAAATGCTGTTCCTGAGCTGAAATGCACGTTTTGCTGAAATATGTGTTCCCTGCAATTTCTTCAAACCAGAACACCTGAAACACCATTTGCCTCCATATTTATCACATCTGAATTCATTCTGAAGAAGAAATTTTTGTGTTGACAAGAACTTCATATTAATGCAGCATTCATGATTTTTTCTACTCTTAAAATGTATGTCTTGAGCTCAAATGCACAGTTTGGTCAAATATGCTGTTCATACAAGTCCTTCAAACCAGAACACCTTGAATCATTTGCCTTCATATCTATCAACATTTCACATCAATCTGAAGAAAAAAATTGTTTGAAAACAAAACAATGTACCATCGTGCAGCCTTCATGAATTGTATACGATTCAAATGCTGTTCCTGAGCTGAAATGCACATTTTGCTGAAATATGCTGTACACAGAATTTCTTCAAATCAGAACACCTTAGAAATCATTTGCTTTCATATTTATCACATCTCAAGTCATTTTGAAGAAGAAATTTGTATGAAAACAAAAAAATGTGCCATCGTGCAGCCTTCATGAATTCTATACGCTTCAAATGCTGTTCCTGAGCTGAAATGCACATTTTGCTGAAATATGTGTTCCCTGCAATTTCTTCAAACCACAACACCTGAAACACCATTTGCTTTTCTATTTGTCACATGTCAAGTCATTCTGAAGAAGAATTTTTTTGTGTAAATATGAACTTCATGTTAATGTAGCCGTCATGATTTGTCTGCTCATAAAATGCTGTTCCTGAGCTGAAATGCACATTTTAATGAAATATGCTATACAGGCAATTTCTTCAAAACAGAACACCTTAGAAATCATTTGCCTTCATATCTGACAACATTTCAAGTCATTTTGAAGAAGAAATTTATTTGAAAACAAAAAAATGTACCATCGTGCAGCCTTCATGAATTCTATACGCTTCAAATGCTGTTCCTGAGCTGAAATGCACATTTTGCTGAAATATGTGTTCCCTGCAATTTCTTCAAACCACAACACCTGAAACACCATTTGCCTCCATATTTATCACATCTGAAGTCATTCTGAAGAAGAAATTTTTGTGTCGACAGGAACTTCACATTAATGCAGCATTCATGATTTTTCTGCTCTTAAAATGTATGTCTTGAGCTCAAATGCACAGTTTGGTCAAATATGCTGTCCATACAAGTCCTTCAAACCAGAAAACCTCATAACTCATTTGCCTTCATATCTATCAACATTTCAACTCAGTCTCTAAAAGAAATTTCTGTGTCAACATGAACTCCACGTAAATGCAGATTTCATGATTTGTCTGCTCTTAAAAATACTGTTCCGGAGCTTAAATGCACAGTTTGGTCAAATATGCTGTCCATGCAATTCCTTCAAACCAGAAAACCTCATAACTCATTTGCCATCATATCTGTCAACATTTTGAAGTCATTGTGAAGAAGAAATTTGTTTGAAAACAAAACAATGTACCATCGTGCAGCCCTCATGAATTTGTATACGCTTCAAATGCTGTTCCTGAGCTGAAATGCACATTTTGCTGAAATATGCTGTACACGGAATTTCTTCAAACCAAGAACACCTTAGAAATCATTTGCTTTCATATTTATCACGTCTCAAGTCATTTTGAAGAATAAATTTATTTGAAAACAAGAAAATGTACCATCGTGCAGCCTTCGTGATTTGTATACGATTCAAATGCTGTTCCTGAGCTGAAATGCACATGTTGCTGAAATATGTGTTCCCTGCAATTAATTCAAACCACAACACCTGAAACACCATTTGCCTCCATATTTATCACATCTGAAGTCATTCTGAAGAAGACATTTGTGTGTCAACATGAACTTCACATTAATGCAGCATTCATGATTTTTCAGCTCTTAAAAATGATGTTACTGAGCTGAAATGCACAGTTTGGTCAAATATGCTGTCCATGCAATTCCTTCAACACAGAAAACCTGATAACTCATTTACCTTCATGTCTATCAACATTTCAAGTCAGTCTGTAAATGAAATTTCTGTGTCAACATGAACTTTACGTTAATGCAGCATTCATGATTTTTCTGCTCTTAAAAATGCTGTTCCGGAGCTTAAATGCACAGTTTGGTCAAATATGCTGTCCATACAATTCCATCAAACCAGAAAACCTCATAACTCATTTGCCTTCATATCTGTCAACATTTTGAAGTCATTCTGAAGAAGAAATTTGTTTGAAAACAAAACAATGTACCATCGTGCAGCCCTCATGAATTTGTATACGCTTCAAATGCTGTTCCTGAGCTGAAATGCACATTTTGCTGAAATATGCTGTACACGGAATTTCTTCAAACCAGAACACCTTAGAAATCATTTGCTTTCATATTTATCACGTCTCAAGTCATTTTGAAGAAGAAATTTATATGAAAACAAAAAAATGTACCATCGTGCAGCCTTCATGAATTCTATACGCTTCAAATGCTGTTCCTGAGCTGAAATGCACATTTTGCTGAAATATGTGTTCCCTGCAATTTCTTCAAACCACAACACCTGAAACACCATTTGCCTACATATTTATCACATCTGAAGTCATTCTGAAGAAGAAATTTGTGTGTCAACATGAACTTCGCGTTGATCAAGCCGTCATGATTTTTCTGCTCCTAAAATGCTGTGACTGACCTGAAATGCATTGTTTGGTCAAATATGCTGTCCATGCAATTCCTTCAAACCAGAACACCTCATAACTCATTTGCCATCATATCTATCAACATTTCAAGTCATTCTGAAGAAGAAATTTGTTTGAAAACAAAACAATGTGCCATCGTGCAGCCTTCATGAATTCTATACGCTTCAAATGCTGTTCTTGAGCTGAAATGCACATTTTGCTGAAATATGTGTTCCCTGCAATTTCTTCAAACCACAACACCTGAAACACCATTTGCTTTTCTATTTGTCACATGTCAAGTCATTCTGAAGAAGAATTTTTTTGTGTAAACATGAACTTCACGTTAATGTAGCCGTCATGATTTTTCTGCTCATAAAATACTGTTACGGAGCTAAAATGCACAGTTTGGTCGAATATGGTGTCCATGCAATTCCTTCAAACCAGAACACCTTGGAAATCATTTGTTTTCATATTTATCACGTCTCAAGTCATTTTGAAGAAGAAATTTTTTTGAAAACAAGAAATGTGCCATTGTGCAGCCTTCATGAATTCTATACGCTTCAAATGCTGTTCCTGAGCTGAAATGCACATTTTGCTGAAATATGCTGTACACGGAATTTCTTCAAACCAGAACACCTTAGAAATCATTTGCTTTCATATTTATCACATCTCAAGTCATTTTGAAGAAGAAATTTGTATGAAAACAAAAAATGTGCCATCGTGCAGCCTTCATGATTTGTATACGCTTCAAATGCTGTTCCTGAGCTGAAATGCACATGTAGCTGAAATATGTGTTCCCTGCAATTTCTTCAAACCACAACACCTGAAACACCATTTGCTTTTCTATTTGTCACATGTCAAGTCATTCTGAAGAAGAATTTTTTTGTGTTAATATGAACTTCACGTTAATGTAGCCGTCATGATTTGTCTGCTCATAAAATGCTGTTCCTGAGCTGAAATGCACATGTTGCTGAAATATGCTGTACAGGCAATTTCTTCAAACCAAAACACCTCAGAAATCATTTGCTTTCATATTTATCACGTCTCAAGTCATTTTGGAGAAGAAATTTATTTGAAAACAAAAAAATGTACCATCGTGCAGCCTTCATGAATTCTATACGCTTCAAATGCTGTTCCTGAGCTGAAATGCACGTTTTGCTGAAATATGTGTTCCCTGCAATTTCTTCAAACCAGAACACCTGAAACACCATTTGCCTCCATATTTATCACATCTGAATTCATTCTGAAGAAGAAATTTTTGTGTCAACATGAACTTCACATTAATGCAGCATTCATGATTTTTCTGCTCTTAAAATGTATGTCTTTAGCTCAAATGCACAGTTTGGTCAAATATGCTGTCCATACAAGTCCTTCAAACCAGAAAACCTCATAACTCATTTGCCTTCATATCTATCAACATTTCAACTCAGTCTCTAAAAGAAATTTCTGTGTCAACATGAACTTCACGTTAATGCAGATTTCATGATTTTTCTGCCCTTAAAAATGCTGTTCCGGAGGTTAAATGCACAGTTTGGTCAAATATGCTGCCCATGCAATTCCTTCAAACCAGAACACCTTGAAAATCATTTGCCTTCATATCTATCAACATTTCAAATCATTTTGAAGAAGAAATGTGTTTGAAAACAAAACAATGTACCATCGTGCAGCCTTCATGATTTGTATACGCTTCAAATGCTGTTCCTGAGGTGAAATGCACGTTTTGCTGAAATATGTGTTCCCTGCAATTTCTTCGAACCAGAACACCTGAAACACCATTTGCCTCCATATTTATCACATCTGAATTCATTCTGAAGAAGACATTTGTGTGAAAACATGAACTTCACATTAATGCAGCATTCATGATTTTTCTGCTCTTAAAATGTATGTCTTGAGCTCAAATGCACAGTTTTGTCAAATATGCTGTCCATACAAGTCCTTCAAACCAGAACACCTTGAATCATTTGCCTTCATATCTATCAAAATTTCAAGTCACTCTGAAGAAGAAATGTGTTTGAAAACAAAACAATGTGACATCGTGCAGCCTTCATGAATTCTATACGCTTCAAATGCTGTTCTGGAGCTGAAATGCACATGTTGCTGAAATATGTGTTCCCTGCAATTTCTTCAAACCACAACACCTGAAACACCATTTGTCCACATATTTATCACATGTCAATTCATTCTGAAGAAGAAATTTGTGTGTCAACATGAACTTCGCTTTGATCTTGCCGTCATGATTGTTCTGCTCCTAAAATGCTGTGACTTACCTGAAATGCATAGTTTGGTCAACTATGCTGTCCATGCAATTCCTTCAAACCAGAACACCTTGAAAATCATTTGCCTTCATATCTATCAACATTTCAAGTCATTTTGAAGAAGAAATGTGTTTGAAATCAAAACAATGTGCCATCGTGCAGCCTTCATGAATTCTATACGCTTCAAAGCTGTTCCTGAGCTGAAATGCACATGTTGCTGAAATATGTGTTCCCTGCAATTTCTTCATACCACAACACCTGAAACACCATTTGCCTACATATTTATCACATCTGAAGTCATTCTGAAGAAGACATTTGTGTGTAAACATGAACTTCACATTAATGCAGCATTCATGATTTTTCTGCTCTTAAAATGTATGTCTTGAGCTCAAATGCACAGTTTGGTCAAATATGCTGTCCATACAAGTCCTTCAAACCAGAAACCTCATAACTCATTTGCCTTCATATCTATCAACATTTCAACTCAGTCTCTAAAAGAAATTTCTGTGTCAACATGAACTTCACGTTAATGCAGATTTCATGATTTTTCTGCTCTTAAAAATGCTGTTCCGGAGCTTAAATGCACAGTTTGGTCAACTATGCTGTCCATGCAATTCCTTCAAACCAGAACACCTTGAAAATCATTTGCCATCATATCTATCAACATTTCAAGTCATTTTGAAGAAGAAATGTGTAAGAAAACAAAACAATGTGCCATCGTGCAGCCTTCATGAATTCTATACGCTTCAAATGCTGTTCCTGAGCTGAAATGCACATGTTGCTGAAATAGGTGTTCCCTGCAATTTCTTCAAACCACAACACCTGAAACACCATTTGCCTACATATTTATCACATCTGAAGTCATTCTGAAGAAGACATTTGTGTGTCAACATGAACTTCACATTAATGCAGCATTCATGATTTTTCTGCTCTTAAAAATGCTGTTCCAGAGCTTAAATGCACAGTTTGGTCAAATATGCTGTCCATACAATTCCTTCAAACCAGAACACCTTGAATCATTTGCCTTCATATCTATCAAAATTTCAAGTCACTTTGAAGAAGAAATGTGTTTGAAAACAAAACAATGTGACATCGTGCAGCCTTCATGAATTGCATACGCTTCAAATGCTGTTCTGGAGCTGAAATGCACATGTTGCTGAAATATGTGTTCCCTGCAATTTCTTCAAACCACAACACCTGAAACACCATTTGTCCACATATTTATCACATGTCAATTCATTCTGAAGAAGAAATTTGTGTGTCAACATGAACTTCGCTTTGATCTTGCCGTCATGATTGTTCTGCTCCTAAAATGCTGTGACTGACCTGAAATGCATAGTTTGGTCAACTATGCTGTCCATGCAATTCCTTCAAACCAGAACACCTTGAAAATCATTTGCCTTCATATCTATCAACATTTCAACTCAGTCTCTAAAAGAAATTTCTGTGTCAACATGAACTTCACGTTAATGCAGATTTCATGATTTTTCTGCTCTTAAAAATGCTGTTCCGGAGGTTAAATGCACAGTTTGGTCAAATATGCTGCCCATGCAATTCCTTCAAACCAGAACACCTTGAAAATCATTTGCCTTCATATCTATCAACATTTCAAATCATTTTGAAGAAGAAATGTGTTTGAAAACAAAACAATGTACCATCGTGCAGCCTTCATGATTTGTATACGCTTCAAATGCTGTTCCTGAGGTGAAATGCACGTTTTGCTGAAATATGTGTTCCCTGCAATTTCTTCGAACCACAACACCTGAAACACCATTTGCCTCCATATTTATCACATCTGAATTCATTCTGAAGAAGACATTTGTGTGTAAACATGAACTTCACATTAATGCAGCATTCATGATTTTTCTGCTCTTAAAATGTATGTCTTGAGCTCAAATGCACAGTTTGGTCAAATATGCTGTCCATACAACTCCTTCAAACCAGAAACCTCATAACTCATTTGTCTTCATATCTATCAACATTTCAAGTCAGTCTGATAAAGAAATTTCTGTGTCAACATGAACTTCACGTTAATGCAGATTTCATGATTTTTCTGCTCTTAAAAAAGCTGTTCCGGAGCTTAAATGCACAGTTTGGTCAACTATGCTGTCCATGCAATTCCTTCAAACCAGAAAACCTCATAACTCATTTGTCTTCATATCTATCAACATTTCAAGTCAGTCTGATAAAGAAATTTCTGTGTCAACATGAACTTCACGTTAATGCAGATTTCATGATTTTTCTGCTCTTAAAAATGCTGTTCCGGAGCTTAAATGCACAGTTTGGTCAAATATGCTGTCCATGCAATTCCTTCAAACCAGAACACCTTGAATCATTTGCCTTCATGTCTATCAACATTTCACGTCAATCTGAAGAAAAAAATTGTTTGAAAACAAAACAATGTACCATCCTGCAGCCTTCATGAATTCTATACGATTCAAATGCTGTTCCTGAGCTGAAATGCACATGTTGCTGAAATATGTGTTCCCTGCAGTTTCTTCAAACCACAACACCTGAAACACCATTTGCCTACATATTTATCACATCTGAAGTCATTCTGAAGAAGACATTTGTGTGTAAACATGAACTTCACATTAATGCAGCATTCATGATTTTTCTGCTCTTAAAAATGCTGTTCCAGAGCTGAAATGCACAGTTTGGTCAAATATGCTGTCCATACAATTCCTTCAAACCAGAACACCTTGAATCATTTGCCTTCATATCTATCAACATTTCAAGTCATTTTGAAGAAGAAATGTGTTTGAAAACAAAACAATGTACCATCGTGCAGCCTTAATGATTTGTATACGCTTCAAATGCTGTTCCTGAGGTGAAATGCACGTTTTGCTGAAATATGTGTTCCCTGCAATTTCTTCGAACCAGAACACCTGAAACACCATTTGCCTCCATATTTATCACATCTGAATTCATTCTGAAGAAGACATTTGTGTGTAAACATGAACTTCACATTAATGCAGCATTCATGATTTTTCTGCTCTTAAAATGTATGTCTTGAGCTCAAATGCACAGTTTTGTCAAATATGCTGTCCATACAAGTCCTTCAAACCAGAAACCTCATAACTCATTTGCCTTCATATCTATCAACATTTCAACTCAGTCTCTAAAAGAAATTTCTGTGTCAACATGAACTTCACGTTAATGCAGATTTCATGATTTTTCTGCTCTTAAAAATGCTGTTCCGGAGCTTAAATGCACAGTTTGGTCAAATATGCTGTCCATGCAATTCCTTCAAACCAGAACACCTTGAAAATCATTTGCCTTCATATCTATCAACATTTGTAGTCATTTTGAAGAAGAAATGTGTTTGAAAACAATACAATGTGCCATCGTGCAGCTTTCATGAATTCTATACGCTTCAAATGCTGTTCCTGAGCTGAAATGCACATGTTGCTGAAATATGTGTTTCCTGCAATTTCTTCAATCCACAACACCTGAAACACCATTTGCCTACATATTTATCACATCTGAAGTCATTCTGAAGAAGACATTTGTGTATCAACATGACCTTCACATTAATGCAGCATTCATGATTTTTCTGCTCTTAAAATGTATGTCTTGAGCTCAAATGCACAGTTTGGTCAAATATGCTGTCCATACAAGTCCTTCAAACCAGAAAACCTCATAACTCATTTGCCTTCATAGCTATCAACATTTCAACTCAGTCTCTAAAAGAAATTTCTGTGTCAACATGAACTTCACGTTAATGCAGATATCATGATTTTTCTGCTCTTAAAAATGCTGTTCCGGAGCTTAAATGCACAGTTTGGTCAAATATGCTGTCCATACAATTCCTTCAAACCAGAACACCTTGAATCATTTACCTTCATATCTATCAAAATTTCAAGTCACTTTGAAGAAGAAATGTGTTTGAAAACAAAACAATGTGACATCGTGCAGCCTTCATGAATTCTATACGCTTCAAATGCTGTTCTGGAGCTGAAATGCACATGTTGCTGAAATATGTGTTCCCTGCAATTTCTTCAAACCACAACACCTGAAACACCATTTGTCCACATATTTATCACATGTCAATTCATTCTGAAGAAGAAATTTGTGTGTCAACATGAACTTCGCGTTGATCTTGCCGTCATGATTGTTCTGCTCCTAAAATGCTGTGACTGACCTGAAATGCATAGTTTGGTCAAATATGCTGTCCATGCAATTCCTTCAAACCAGAACACCTTGAATCATTTGCCTTCATATCTATCAAAATTTCAAGTCACTTTGAAGAAGAAATGTGTTTGAAAACAAAACAATGTGCCATCGTGCAGCCTTCATGAATTCTATACGCTTCAAAGCTGTTCCTGAGCTGAAATGCACATGTTGCTGAAATATGTGTTCCCTGCAATTTCTTCAAACCACAACACCTGAAACACCATTTGCCTACATATTTGTCACATCTGAAGTCATTCTGAAGAAGACATTTGTGTGTCAACATGAACTTCACATTAATGCAGCATTCATGATTTTTCTGATCTTAAAAATGCTGTTACTGAGCTGAAATGCACAGTTTGGTCAAATATGCTGTCCATGCAATTCCTTCAAACCAGAAAACCTCATAACTCATTTGTCTTCATATCTATCAACATTTCAAGTCAGTCTGTTAAAGAAATTTCTGTGTCAACATGAACTTCACGTTGATGTTGCCGTCATGATTTTTCTGCTCATAAAATGCTGTTCCTGAGCTGAAAAGCACATTTTGGTCAAATATGCTGTCCATACAATTCCTTCAAACCACAACACCTTGAATCATTTGCCTTCATGTCTATCAACATTTCACGTCAATCTGAAGAAAAAAATTGTTTGAAAACAAAACAATGTACCATCCTGCAGCCTTCATGAATTCTATACGATTCAAATGCTGTTTCTGAGCTGAAATGCACATGTTGCTGAAATATGTGTTCCCTGCAGTTTCTTCAAACCACAACACCTGAAAAACCATTTGCCTACATATTTATCACATCTGAAGTTATTTTGAAGAAGACATTTGTGTGTAAACATGAACTTCACATTAATGCAGCCTTCATGATTTTTCTGCTCTTAAAAATGCTGTTCCAGAGCTTAAATGCACAGTTTGGTCAAATATGCTGTCCATGCAATTCCTTCAAACCAGAACACCTTGAATCATTTGCCTTCATATCTATCAACATTTCAAGTCATTTTGACGAAGAAATGTGTTTGAAAACAAAACAATGAACCATCCTGCAGCCTTCATGAATTGTATACGATTCAAATGCTGTTCCTGAGCTGAAATGCACATGTTGCTGAAATATGTGTTCCCTGCAGTTTCTTCAAACCACAACACCTGAAACACCATTTGCCTACATATTTATCACATCTGAAGTCATTCTGAAGAAGACATTTGTGTATCAACATGAACTTCACATTAATGCAGCATTCATGATTTTTCTGCTGTTAAAATGTATGTCTTGAGCTCAAATGCACAGTTTGGTCAAATATGCTGTCCATACAAGTCCTTCAAACCAGAAACATCATAACTCATTTGCCTTCATATCTATCAACATTTCAACTCAGTCTCTAAAAGAAATTTCTGTGTCAACATGAACTTCACGTTGATGTTGCCGTCATGATTTTTCTGCTCATAAAATGCTGTTCCTGAGCTGAAAAGCACATTTTGGTCAAATATGCTGTCCATACAATTCCTTCAAACCACAACACCTTGAATCATTTGCCTTCATGTCTATCAACATTTCACGTCAATCTGAAGAAAAAAATTGTTTGAAAACAAAACAATGTACCATCGTGCAGCCTTCATGAATTGTATACGATTCAAATGCTGTTCCTGAGCTGAAATGCACATGTTGCTGAAATATGTGTTCCCTGCAGTTTCTTCAAACCACAACACCTGAAACACCATTTGCCTACATATTTATCACATCTGAAGTTATTCTGAAGAAGACATTTGTGTGTAAACATGAACTTGCCTTCATATCTATCAACATTTCAACTCAGTCTGTAAAAGAAATTTCTGTGTCAACATGAACTTCACGTTAATGCAGATTTCATGATTTTTCTGCTCTTAAAAATGCTGTTCCGGAGCTTAAATGCACAGTTTGGTCAAATATGCTGTCCATGCAATTCCTTCAAACCAGAACACCTTGAATCATTTGCCTTCATATCTATCAACATTTCAAGTCATTTTGAAGAAGAAATGTGTTTGAAAACAAAACAATGTACCATCCTGCAGCCTTCATGAATTGTATACGATTCAAATGCTGTTCCTGAGCTGAAATGCACATGTTGCTGAAATATGTGTTCCCTGCAGTTTCTTCAAACCACAACACCTGAAACACCATTTGCCTACATATTTATCACATCTGAAGTCATTCTGAAGAAGACATTATTGTGTAAACATGAACTTCACATTAATGCAGCATTCATGATTTTTCTGCTCTTAAAAATGCTGTTCCAGAGCTTAAATGCACAGTTTGGTCAAATATGCTGTCCATACAATTCCTTCAAACCAGAACACCTTGAATCATTTGCCTTCATATCTATCAACATTTCAAGTCATTTTGAAGAAGAAATGTGTTTGAAAACAAAACAATGGACCATCGTGCAGCCTTCATGATTTGTATACGCTTCAAATGCTGTTCCTGAGGTGAAATGCACGTTTTGCTGAAATATGTGTTCCCTGCAATTTCTTCAAACCACAACACCTGAAACACCATTTGTCCACATATTTATCACATGTCAATTCATTCTGAAGAAGAAATTTGTGTGTCAACATGAACTTCGCTTTGATCTTGCCGTCATGATTGTTCTGCTCCTAAAATGCTGTGACTGACCTGAAATGCATAGTTTGGTCAACTATGCTGTCCATGCAATTCCTTCAAACCAGAACACCTTGAAAATCATTTGCCTTCATATCTATCAACATTTCAAGTCATTTTGAAGAAGAAATGTGTTTGAAAACAAAACAATGTACCATCGTGCAGCCTTCATGATTTGTATACGCTTCAAATGCTGTTCCTGAGGTGAAATGCACGTTTTGCTGAAACATGTGTTCCATGCAATTTCTTCGAACCAGAACACCTGAAACACCATTTGCCTCCATATTTATCACATCTGAATTCATTCTGAAGAAGACATTTGTGTGTAAACATGAACTTCACATTAATGCAGCATTCATGATTTTTCTGCTCTTAAAATGTATGTCTTGAGCTCAAATGCACAGTTTGGTAAAATATGCTGTCCATACAAGTCCTTCAAACCAGAAACCTCATAACTCATTTGCCTTCACATCTATCAACATTTCAACTCAGTCTCTAAAAGAAATTTCTGTGTCAACATGAACTTCACGTTAATGCAGATTTCATGATTTTTCTGCTCTTAAAAATGCTGTTCCGGAGCTTAAATGCACAGTTTGGTCAAATATGCTGTCCATGCAATTCCTTCAAACCAGAACACCTTGAAAATCATTTGCCTTCATATCTATCAACATTTGAAGTCATTTTGAAGAAGAAATGTGTTTGAAAACAATACAATGTGCCATCGTGCAGCTTTCATGAATTCTATACGCTTCAAATGCTGTTCTGGAGCTGAAATGCACATGTTGCTGAAATATGTGTTCCCTGCAATTTCTTCAAACCACAACACCTGAAACACCATTTGTCCACATATTTATCACATGTCAATTCATTCTGAAGAAGAAATTTGTGTGTCAACATGAACTTCGCGTTGATCTTGCCGTCATGATTGTTCTGCTCCTAAAATGCTGTGACTGACCTGAAATGCATAGTTTGGTCAAATATGCTGTCCATGCAATTCCTTCAAACCAGAACACCTTGAATCATTTGCCTTCATATCTATCAAAATTTCAAGTCACTTTGAAGAAGAAATGTGTTTGAAAACAAAACAATGTGCCATCGTGCAGCCTTCATGAATTCTATACGCTTCAAATGCTGTTCCTGAGCTGAAATGCACATGTTGCTGAAATATGTGTTCCCTGCAATTTCTTCAAACCACAACACCTGAAACACCATTTGCCTACATATTTATCACATCTGAAGTCATTCTGAAGAAGACATTTGTGTGTCAACATGAACTTCACATTAATGCAGCATTCATGATTTTTCTGATCTTAAAAATGCTGTTACTGAGCTGAAATGCACAGTTTGGTCAAATATGCAGTCCATGCAATTCCTTCAAACCAGAAAACCTCATAACTCATTTGTCTTCATATCTATCAACATTTCAAGTCAGTCTGTTAAAGAAATTTCTGTGTCAACATGAACTTCACGTTGATGTTGCCGTCATGATTTTTCTGCTCATAAAATGCTGTTCCTGAGCTGAAAAGCACATTTTGGTCAAATATGCTGTCCATACAATTCCTTCAAACCACAACACCTTGAATCATTTGCCTTCATGTCTATCAACATTTCACGTCAATCTGAAGAAAAAAATTGTTTGAAAACAAAACAATGTACCATCCTGCAGCCTTCATGAATTGTATACGATTCAAATGCTGTTCCTGAGCTGAAATGCACATGTTGCTGAAATATGTGTTCCCTGCAGTTTCTTCAAACCACAACACCTGAAACACCATTTGCCTACATATTTATCACATCTGAAGTTATTTTGAAGAAGACATTTGTGTGTAAACATGAACTTCACATTAATGCAGCCTTCATGATTTTTCTGCTCTTACAAATGCTGTTCCAGAGCTTAAATGCACAGTTTGGTCAAATATGCTGTCCATACAATTCCTTCAAACCAGAACACCTTGAATCATTTGCCTTCATATCTATCAACATTTCAAGTCATTTTGACGAAGAAATGTGTTTGAAAAAAAAACAATGAACCATCCTGCAGCCTTCATGAATTGTATACGATTCAAATGCTGTTCCTGAGCTGAAATGCACATGTTGCTGAAATATGTGTTCCCTGCAGTTTCTTCAAACCACAACACCTGAAACACCATTTGCCTACATATTTATCACATCTGAAGTCATTCTGAAGAAGACATTTGTGTATCAACATGAACTTCACATTAATGCAGCATTCATGATTTTTCTGCTGTTAAAATGTATGTCTTGAGCTCAAATGCACAGTTTGGTCAAATATGCTGTCCATACAAGTCCTTCAAACCAGAAACATCATAACTCATTTGCCTTCATATCTATCAACATTTCAACTCAGTCTCTAAAAGAAATTTCTGTGTCAACATGAACTTCACGTTGATGTTGCCGTCATGATTTTTCTGCTCATAAAATGCTGTTCCTGAGCTGAAAAGCACATTTTGGTCAAATATGCTGTCCATACAATTCCTTCAAACCACAACACCTTGAATCATTTGCCTTCATGTCTATCAACATTTCACGTCAATCTGAAGAAAAAAATTGTTTGAAAACAAAACAATGTACCATCGTGCAGCCTTCATGAGTTGTATACGATTCAAATGCTGTTCCTGAGCTGAAATGCACATGTTGCTGAAATATGTGTTCCCTGCAGTTTCTTCAAACCACAACACCTGAAACACCATTTGCCTACATATTTATCACATCTGAAGTTATTTTGAAGAAGACATTTGTGTGTAAACATGAACTTCACATTAATGCAGCCTTCATGATTTTTCTGCTCTTAAAAATGCTGTTCCAGAGCTTAAATGCACAGTTTGGTCAAATATGCTGTCCATACAATTCCTTCAAACCAGAACACCTTGAATCATTTGCCTTCAAATCTATCAACATTTCAAGTCATTTTGACGAAGAAATGTGTTTGAAAAAAAAACAATGAACCATCCTGCAGCCTTCATGAATTGTATACGATTCAAATGCTGTTCCTGAGCTGAAATGCACATGTTGCTGAAATATGTGTTCCCTGCAGTTTCTTCAAACCACAACACCTGAAACACCATTTGCCTACATATTTATCACATCTGAAGTCATTCTGAAGAAGACATTTGTGTATCAACATGAACTTCACATTAATGCAGCATTCATGATTTTCTGCTGTTAAAATGTATGTCTTGAGCTCAAATGCACAGTTTGGTCAAATATGCTTTCCATACAAGTCCTTCAAACCAGAAACATCATAACTCATTTGCCTTCATATCTATCAACATTTCAACTCAGTCTCTAAAAGAAATTTCTGTGTCAACATGAACTTCACGTTGATGTTGCCGTCATGATTTTTCTGCTCATAAAATGCTGTTCCTGAGCTGAAAAGCACATTTTGGTCAAATATTCTGTCCATACAATTCCTTCAAACCACAACACCTTGAATCATTTGCCTTCATGTCTATCAACATTTCACGTCAATCTGAAGAAAAAAATTGTTTGAAAACAAAACAATGTACCATCGTGCAGCCTTCATGAATTGTATGCGATTCAAATGCTGTTCCTGAGCTGAAATGCACATGTTGCTGAAATATGTGTTCCCTGCAGTTTCTTCAAACCACAACACCTGAAACACCATTTGCCTACATATTTATCACATCTGAAGTTATTTTGAAGAAGACATTTGTGTGTAAACACGAACTTGCCTTCATATCTATCAACATTTCAACTCAGTCTCTAAAAGAAATTTCTGTGTCAACATGAACTTCACGTTAATGCAGATTTCATGATTTTTCTGCTCTTAAAAATGCTGTTCCGGAGCTTAAATGCACAGTTTGGTCAAATATGCTGTCCATGCAATTCCTTCAAACCAGAACACCTTGAATCATTTGCCTTCATATCTATCAACATTTCAAGTCATTTTGAAGAAGAAATGTGTTTGAAAACAAAACAATGTACCATCCTGCAGCCTTCATGAATTGTATACGATTCAAATGCTGTTCCTGAGCTGAAATGCACATGTTGCTGAAATATGTGTTCCCTGCAGTTTCTTCAAACCACAACACCTGAAACACCATTTGCCTACATATTTATCACATCTGAAGTCATTCTGAAGAAGACATTATTGTGTAAACATGAACTTCACATCAATGCAGCATTCATGATTTTTCTGCTCTTAAAAATGCTGTTCCAGAGCTTAAATGCACAGTTTGGTCAAATATGCTGTCCATACAATTCCTTCAAACCAGAACACCTTGAATCATTTGCCTTCATATCTATCAAAATTTCAAGTCACTTTGAAGAAGAAATGTGTTTGAAAACAAAACAATGTGACATCGTGCAGCCTTCATGAATTCTATACGCTTCAAATGCTGTTCTGGAGCTGAAATGCACATGTTGCTGAAATATGTGTTCCCTGCAATTTCTTCAAACCACAACACCTGAAACACCATTTGTCCACATATTTATCACATGTCAATTCATTCTGAAGAAGAAATTTGTGTGTCAACATGAACTTCGCGTTGATCTAGCCGTCATGATTGTTCTGCTCCTAAAATGCTGTGACTGACCTGAAATGCATAGTTTGGTCAACTATGCTGTCCATGCAATTCCTTCAAACCAGAACACCTTGAAATTCATTTGCCTTCATATCTATCAACATTTCAAGTCATTTTGAAGAAGAAATGTGTTTGAAACCAAAACAATGTACCATCGTGCAGCCTTCATGAATTCTATACGCTTCAAATGCTGTTCCTGAGCTGAAATGCACATGTTGCTGAAATATGTGTTCCCTGCAATTTCTTCAAGCCAGAACACCTGAAACACCATTTGCCTACATATTTATCACATCTGAAGTCATTCTGAAGAAGACATTTGTGTGTCAACATTAACTTCACATTAATGCAGCATTCATGATTTTTCTGATCTTAAAAATGCTGTTACTGAGCTGAAATGCACAGTTTGGTCAAATATGCTGTCCATTCAATTCCTTCAAACCAGAAAACCTCATAACTCATTTGTCTTCATATCGATCAACATTTCAAGTCAGTCTGTTAAAGAAATTTCTGTGTCAACATGAACTTCACGTTGATGTTGCCGTCATGATTTTTCTGCTCATAAAATGCTGTTAATGAGCTGAAAAGCACATTTTGGTCAAATATGCTGTCCATACAATTCCTTCAAACCACAACACCTTGAATCATTTGCCTTCATGTCTATCAACATTTCACGTCAATCTGAAGAAAAAAATTGTTTGAAAACAAAACAATGTACCATCCTGCAGCCTTCATGAATTGTATACGATTCAAATGCTGTTCCTGAGCTGAAATGCACATGTTGCTGAAATATGTGTTCCCTGCAGTTTCTTCAAACCACAACACCTGAAACACCATTTGCCTACATATTTATCACATCTGAAGTCATTCTGAAGAAGACATTTGTGTGTAAACATGAACTTCACATTAATGCAGCATTCATGATTTTTCTGCTCTTAAAAATGCTGTTCCAGAGCTTAAATGCACAGTTTGGTCAAACATGCTGTCCATACAATTCCTTCAAACCAGAACACCTTGAATCATTTGCCTTCATATCTATCAACATTTCAAGTCATTTTGAAGAAGAAATGTGTTTGAAAACAAAACAATGTACCATCGTGCAGCCTTCATGATTTGTATACGCTTCAAATGCTGTTCCTGAGGTGAAATACACGTTTTGCTGAAATATGTGTTCCCTGCAATTTCTTCGAACCAGAACACCTGAAACACCATTTGCCTCCATATTTATCACATCTGAATTCATTCTGAAGAAGACATTTGTGTGTAAACATGAACTTCACATTAATGCAGCATTCATGATTTTTCTGCTCTTAAAATGTATGTCTTGAGCTCAAATGCACAGTTTGGTCAAATATGCTGTCCATACAAGTCCTTCAAACCAGAAACCTCATAACTCATTTGCCTTCATATCTATCAACATTTCAACTCAGTCTCTAAAAGAAATTTCTGTGTCAACATGAACTTCACGTTAATGCAGATTTCATGATTTTTCTGCTCTTAAAAATGCTGTTCCGGAGCTTAAATGCACAGTTTGGTCAAATATGCTGTCCATGCAATTCCTTCAAACCAGAACACCTTGAAAATCATTTGCCTTCATATCTATCAACAATTCAAATCATTTTGAGGAAGAAATGTGTTTGAAAACAAAACAATGTGCCATCGTGCAGCCTTCATGAATTCTATACGCTTCAAATGCTGTTCCTGAGCTGAAATGCACATGTTGCTGAAATATGTGTTCCCTGCAATTTCTTCAAACCACAACACCTGAAACACCATTTGCCTACATATTTATCACATCTGAAGTCATTCTGAAGAAGACATTTGTGTGTCAACATGAACTTCACATTAATGCAGCATTCATGATTTTTCTGCTCTTAAAAATGCTGTTACTGAGCTGAAATGCACAGTTTGGTCAAATATGCTGTCCATGCAATTCCTTCAAACCAGAAAACCTCATAACTCATTTGTCTTCATATCAATCAACATTTCAAGTCAGTCTGATAAAGAAATTTCTGTGTCAACATGAACTTCACGTTGATGTTGCCGTCATGATTTTTCTGCTCATAAAATGTTGTTCCTGAGCTGAAAAGCACATTTTGGTCAAAAATGCTGTCCATACAATTCCTTCAAACCACAACACCTTGAATCATTTGCCTTCATGTCTATCAACATTTCACGTCAATCTGAAGAAAAAAATTGTTTGAAAACAAAACAATGTACCATCCTGCAGCCTTCATGAATTGTATACGATTCAAATGCTGTTCCTGAGCTGAAATGCACATGTTGCTGAAATATGTGTTCCCTGCAGTTTCTTCAAACCACAACACCTGAAACACCATTTGCCTACATATTTATCACATCTGAAGTCATTCTGAAGAAGACATTATTGTGTAAACATGAACTTCACATTAATGCAGCATTCATGATTTTTCTGCTCTTAAAAATGCTGTTCCAGAGCTTAAATGCACAGTTTGGTCAAATATGCTGTCCATGCAATTCCTTCAAACCAGAACACCTTGAATCATTTGCCTTCATATCTATCAACATTTCAAGTCATTTTGAAGAAGAAATGTGTTTGAAAACAAAACAATGTACCATCGTGCAGCCTTAATGATTTGTATACGCTTCAAATGCTGTTCCTGAACTGAAATGCACATGTTGCTGAAATATGTGTTCCCTGCAATTTCTTCAAACCACAAAACCTGAAACACCATTTGTCCACATATTTATCACATGTCAATTCATTCTGAAGAAGAAATTTGTGTGTCAACATGAACTTCGCGTTGATCTAGCCGTCATGATTTTTCTGCTCCTAAAATGCTGTGACTGACCTGAAATGCATAGTTTGGTCAACTATGCTGTCCATGCAATTCCTTCAAACCAGAACACCTTGAATCATTTGCCTTCATATCTATCAACATTTCAAGTCATTTTGAAGAAGAAATGTGTTTGAAAACAAAACAATGTACCATCGTGCAGCCTTAATGATTTGTATACGCTTCAAATGCTGTTCCTGAGGTGAAATGCACGTTTTGCTGAAATATGTGTTCCCTGCAATTTCTTCGAACCAGAACACCTGAAACACCATTTGCCTCCATATTTATCACATCTGAATTCATTCTGAAGAAGACATTTGTGTGTAAACATGAACTTCACATTAATGCAGCATTCATGATTTTTCTGCTCTTAAAATGTATGTCTTGAGCTCAAATGCACAGTTTGGTCAAATATGCTGTCCATACAAGTCCTTCAAACCAGAAACCTCATAACTCATTTGCCTTCATATCTATCAACATTTCAACTCAGTCTCTAAAAGAAATTTCTGTGTCAACATGAACTTCACGTTAATGCAGATTTCATGATTTTTCTGCTCTTAAAAATGCTGTTCCGGAGCTTAAATGCACAGTTTGGTCAAATATGCTGTCCATGCAATTCCTTCAAACCAGAACACCTTGAAAATCATTTGCCTTCATATCTATCAACATTTGTAGTCATTTTGAAGAAGAAATGTGTTTGAAAACAATACAATGTGCCATCGTGCAGCTTTCATGAATTCTATACGCTTCAAATGCTGTTCCTGAGCTGAAATGCACATGTTGCTGAAATATGTGTTCCCTGCAATTTCTTCAATCCACAACACCTGAAACACCATTTGCCTACATATTTATCACATCTGAAGTCATTCTGAAGAAGACATTTGTGTATCAACATGACCTTCACATTAATGCAGCATTCATGATTTTTCTGCTCTTAAAAATGCTGTTACTGAGCTGAAATGCACAGTTTGGTCAAATATGCTGTCCATGCAATTCCTTCAAACCAGAAAACCTCATAACTCATTTGTCTTCATATCTATCAACATTTCAAGTCAGTCTGTTAAAGAAATTTCTGTGTCAACATGAACTTCACGTTGATGTTGCCGTCATGATTTTTCTGCTCATAAAATGCTGTTCCTGAGCTGAAAAGCACATTTTGGTCAAATATGCTGTCCATACAATTCCTTCAAACCACAACACCTTGAATCATTTGCCTTCATGTCTATCAACATTTCACGTCAATCTGAAGAAAAAAATTCTTTGAAAACAAAACAATGTACCATCCTGCAGCCTTCATGAATTGTATACGATTCAAATGCTGTTCCTGAGCTGAAATGCACATGTTGCTGAAATATGTGTTCCCTGCAGTTTCTTCAAACCACAACACCTGAAACACCATTTGCCTACATATTTATCACATCTGAAGTTATTTTGAAGAAGACATTTGTGTGTAAACATGAACTTCACATTAATGCAGCCTTCATGATTTTTCTGCTCTTAAAAATGCTGTTCCAGAGCTTAAATGCACAGTTTGGTCAAATATGCTGTCCATACAATTCCTTCAAACCAGAACACCTTGAATCATTTGCCTTCATATCTATCAACATTTCAAGTCATTTTGACGAAGAAATGTGTTTGAAAAAAAACAATGAACCATCCTGCAGCCTTCATGAATTGTATACGATTCAAATGCTGTTCCAGAGCTGAAATGCACATGTTGCTGAAATATGTGTTCCCTGCAGTTTCTTCAAACCACAACACCTGAAACACCATTTGCCTCCATATTTATCACATCTGAAGTCATTCTGAAGAAGACATTTGTGTATCAACATGAACTTCACATTAATGCAGCATTCATGATTTTTCTGCTGTTAAAATGTATGTCTTGAGCTCAAATGCACAGTTTGGTCTAATATGCTTTCCATACAAGTCCTTCAAACCAGAAACATCATAACTCATTTGCCTTCATATCTATCAACATTTCAACTCAGTCTCTAAAAGAAATTTCTGTGTCAACATGAACTTCACGTTGATGTTGCCGTCATGATTTTTCTGCTCATAAAATGCTGTTCCTGAGCTGAAAAGCACATTTTGGTCAAATATGCTGTCCATACAATTCCTTCAAACCACAACACCTTGAATAATTTGCCTTCATGTCTATCAACATTTCACGTCAATCTGAAAAAAAAAATTGTTTGAAAACAAAACAATGTACCATCGTGCAGCCTTCATGAATTGTATACGATTCAAATGCTGTTCCTGAGCTGAAATGCACATGTTGCTGAAATATGTGTTCCCTGCAGTTTCTTCAAACCACAACACCTGAAACACCATTTGCCTACATATTTATCACATCTGAAGTTATTTTGAAGAAGACATTTGTGTGTAAACACGAACTTGCCTTCATATCTATCAACATTTCAACTCAGTCTCTAAAAGAAATTTCTGTGTCAACATGAACTTCACGTTAATGCAGATTTCATGATTTTTCTGCTCTTAAAAATGCTGTTCCGGAGCTTAAATGCACAGTTTGGTCAAATATGCTGTCCATGCAATTCCTTCAAACCAGAACACCTTGAATCATTTGCCTTCATATCTATCAACATTTCAAGTCATTTTGAAGAAGAAATGTGTTTGAAAACAAAACAATGTACCATCCTGCAGCCTTCATGAATTGTATACGATTCAAATGCTGTTCCTGAGCTGAAATGCACATGTTGCTGAAATATGTGTTCCCTGCAGTTTCTTCAAACCACAACACCTGAAACACCATTTGCCTACATATTTATCACATCTGAAGTCATTCTGAAGAAGACATTATTGTGTAAACATGAACTTCACATCAATGCAGCATTCATGATTTTTCTGCTCTTAAAAATGCTGTTCCAGAGCTTAAATGCACAGTTTGGTCAAATATGCTGTCCATACAATTCCTTCAAACCACAACACCTTGAATCATTTGCCTTCATGTCTATCAACATTTCACGTCAATCTGAAGAAAAAAATTGTTTGAAAACAAAACAATGTACCATCCTGCAGCCTTCATGAATTGTATACGATTCAAATGCTGTTCCTGAGCTGAAATGCACATGTTGCTGAAATATGTGTTCCCTGCAGTTTCTTCAAACCACAACACCTGAAACACCATTTGCCTACATATTTATCACATCTGAAGTCATTCTGAAGAAGACATTATTGTGTAAACATGAACTTCACATTAATGCAGCATTCATGATTTTTCTGCTCTTAAAAATGCTGTTCCAGAGCTTAAATGCACAGTTTGGTCAAACATGCTGTCCATGCAATTCCTTCAAACCAGAACACCTTGAATCATTTGCCTTCATATCTATCAACATTTCAAGTCATTTTGAAGAAGAAATGTGTTTGAAAACAAAACAATGTACCATCGTGCAGCCTTAATGATTTGTATACGCTTCAAATGCTGTTCCTGAACTGAAATGCACATGTTGCTGAAATATGTGTTCCCTGCAATTTCTTCAAACCACAACACCTGAAACACCATTTGTCCACATATTTATCACATGTCAATTCATTCTGAAGAAGAAATTTGTGTGTCAACATGAACTTCGCGTTGATCTAGCCGTCATGATTTTTCTGCTCCTAAAATGCTGTGACTGACCTGAAATGCATAGTTTGGTCAACTATGCTGTCCATGCAATTCCTTCAAACCAGAACACCTTGAATCATTTGCCTTCATATCTATCAACATTTCAAGTCATTTTGAAGAAGAAATGTGTTTGAAAACAAAACAATGTACCATCGTGCAGCCTTAATGATTTGTATACGCTTCAAATGCTGTTCCTGAGGTGAAATGCACGTTTTGCTGAAATATGTGTTCCCTGCAATTTCTTCGAACCAGAACACCTGAAACACCATTTGCCTCCATATTTATCACATCTGAATTCATTCTGAAGAAGACATTTGTGTGTAAACATGAACTTCACATTAATGCAGCATTCATGATTTTTCTGCTCTTAAAATGTATGTCTTGAGCTCAAATGCACAGTTTGGTCAAATATGCTGTCCATACAAGTCCTTCAAACCAGAAACCTCATAACTCATTTGCCTTCATATCTATCAACATTTCAACTCAGTCTCTAAAAGAAATTTCTGTGTCAACATGAACTTCACGTTAATGCAGATTTCATGATTTTTCTGCTCTTAAAAATGCTGTTCCGGAGCTTAAATGCACAGTTTGGTCAAATATGCTGTCCATGCAATTCCTTCAAACCAGAACACCTTGAAAATCATTTGCCTTCATATCTATCAACATTTGTAGTCATTTTGAAGAAGAAATGTGTTTGAAAACAATACAATGTGCCATCGTGCAGCTTTCATGAATTCTATACGCTTCAAATGCTGTTCCTGAGGTGAAATGCACATGTTGCTGAAATATGTGTTTCCTGCAATTTCTTCAATCCACAACACCTGAAACACCATTTGCCTACATATTTATCACATCTGAAGTCATTCTGAAGAAGACATTTGTGTATCAACATGACCTTCACATTAATGCAGCATTCATGATTTTTCTGCTCTTAAAATGTATGTCTTGAGCTCAAATGCACAGTTTGGTCAAATATGCTGTCCATACAAGTCCTTCAAACCAGAAAACCTCATAACTCATTTGCCTTCATAGCTATCAACATTTCAACTCAGTCTCTAAAAGAAATTTCTGTGTCAACATGAACTTCACGTTAATGCAGATATCATGATTTTTCTGCTCTTAAAAATGCTGTTCCGGAGCTTAAATGCACAGTTTGGTCAAATATGCTGTCCATACAATTCCTTCAAACCAGAACACCTTGAATCATTTGCCTTCATATCTATCAAAATTTCACGTCACTTTGAAGAAGAAATGTGTTTGAAAACAAAACAATGTGACATCGTGCAGCCTTCATGAATTCTATACGCTTCAAATGCTGTTCTGGAGCTGAAATGCACATGTTGCTGAAATATGTGTTCCCTGCAATTTCTTCAAACCACAACACCTGAAACACCATTTGTCCACATATTTATCACATGTCAATTCATTCTGAAGAAGAAATTTGTGTGTCAACATGAACTTCGCGTTGATCTTGCCGTCATGATTGTTCTGCTCCTAAAATGCTGTGACTGACCTGAAATGCATAGTTTGGTCAAATATGTTGTCCATGCAATTCCTTCAAACCAGAACACCTTGAATCATTTGCCTTCATATCTATCAAAATTTCAAGTCACTTTGAAGAAGAAATGTGTTTGAAAACAAAACAATGTGCCATCGTGCAGCCTTCATGAATTCGATACGCTTCAAATGCTGTTCCTGAGCTGAAATGCACATGTTGCTGAAATATGTGTTCCCTGCAATTTCTTCAAACCACAACACCTGAAACACCATTTGCCTACATATTTATCACATCTGAAGTCATTCTGAAGAAGACATTTGTGTGTCAACATGAACTTCACATTAATGCAGCATTCATGATTTTTCTGCTCTTAAAAATGCTGTTACTGAGCTGAAATGCACAGTTTGGTCAAATATGCTGTCCATGCAATTCCTTCAAACCAGAAAACCTCATAACTCATTTGTCTTCATATCTATCAACATTTCAAGTCAGTCTGTTAAAGAAATTTCTGTGTCAACATGAACTTCACGTTGATGTTGCCGTCATGATTTTTCTGCTCATAAAATGCTGTTAATGAGCTGAAAAGCACATTTTGGTCAAATATGCTGTCCATACAATTCCTTCAAACCACAACACCTTGAATCATTTGCCTTCATGTCTATCAACATTTCACGTCAATCTGAAGAAAAAAATTGTTTGAAAACAAAACAATGTACCATCCTGCAGCCTTCATGAATTGTATACGATTCAAATGCTGTTCCTGAGCTGAAATGCACATGTTGCTGAAATATGTGTTCCCTGCAGTTTCTTCAAACCACAACACCTGAAACACCATTTGCCTACATATTTATCACATCTGAAGTTATTTTGAAGAAGACATTTGTGTGTAAACATGAACTTCACATTAATGCAGCCTTCATGATTTTTCTGCTCTTAAAAATGCTGTTCCAGAGCTTAAATGCACAGTTTGGTCAAATATGCTGCCCATACAATTCCTTCAAACCAGAACACCTTGAATCATTTGCCTTCATATCTATCAACATTTCAAGTCATTTTGACGAAGAAATGTGTTTGAAAAAAAAACAATGAACCATCCTGCAGCCTTCATGAATTGTATACGATTCAAATGCTGTTCCTGAGCTGAAATGCACATGTTGCTGAAATATGTGTTCCCTGCAGTTTCTTCAAACCACAACACCTGAAACACCATTTGCCTACATATTTATCACATCTGAAGTCATTCTGAAGAAGACATTTGTGTTTCAACATGAACTTCACATTAATGCAGCATTCATGATTTTTCTGCTGTTAAAATGTATGTCTTGAGCTCAAATGCACAATTTGGTCAAATATGCTGTCCATACAAGTCCTTCAAACCAGAAACATCATAACTCATTTGCCTTCATATCTATCAACATTTCAACTCAGTCTCTAAAAGAAATTTCTGTGTCAACATGAACTTCACGTTGATGTTGCCGTCATGATTTTTCTGCTCATAAAATGCTGTTCCTGAGCTGAAAAGCACATTTTGGTCAAATATGCTGTCCATACAATTCCTTCAAACCACAACACCTTGAATCATTTGCCTTCATGTCCATCAACATTTCACGTCAATCTGAAGAAAAAAATTGTTTGAAAACAAAACAATGTACCATCGTGCAGCCTTCATGAATTGTATACGATTCAAATGCTGTTCCTGAGCTGAAATGCACATGTTGCTGAAATATGTGTTCCCTGCAGTTTCTTCAAACCACAACACCTGAAACACCATTTGCCTACATATTTATCACATCTGAAGTTATTTTGAAGAAGACATTTGTGTGTAAACATGAACTTCACATTAATGCAGCCTTCATGATTTTTCTTCTCTTAAAAATGCTGTTCCAGAGCTTAAATGCACAGTTTGGTCAAATATGCTGTCCATACAATTCCTTCAAACCAGAACACCTTGAATCATTTGCCTTCATATCTATCAACATTTCAAGTCATTTTGACGAAGAAATGTGTTTGAAAAAAAAACAATGAACCATCCTGCAGCCTTCATGAATTGTATACGATTCAAATGCTGTTCCTGAGCTGAAATGCACATGTTGCTGAAATATGTGTTCCCTGCAGTTTCTTCAAACCACAACACCTGAAACACCATTTGCCTCCATATTTATCACATCTGAAGTCATTCTGAAGAAGACATTTGTGTATCAACATGAACTTCACATTAATGCAGCATTCATGATTTTTCTGCTGTTAAAATGTATGTCTTGAGCTCAAATGCACAGTTTGGTCAAATATGCTTTCCATACAAGTCCTTCAAACCAGAAACATCATAACTCATTTGCCTTCATATCTATCAACATTTCAACTCAGTCTCTAAAAGAAATTTCTGTGTCAACATGAACTTCACGTTGATGTTGCCGTCATGATTTTTCTGCTCATAAAATGCTGTTCCTGAGCTGAAAAGCACATTTTGGTCAAATATGCTGTCCATACAATTCCTTCAAACCACAACACCTTGAATCATTTGCCTTCATGTCTATCAACATTTCACGTCAATCTGAAGAAAAAAATTGTTTGAAAACAAAACAATGTACCATCGTGCAGCCTTCATGAATTGTATACGATTCAAATGCTGTTCCTGAGCTGAAATGCACATGTTGCTGAAATATGTGTTCCCTGCAGTTTCTTCAAACCACAACACCTGAAACACCATTTGCCTACATATTTATCACATCTGAAGTTATTTTGAAGAAGACATTTGTGTGTAAACACGAACTTGCCTTCATATCTATCAACATTTCAACTCAGTCTCTAAAAGAAATTTCTGTGTCAACATGAACTTCACGTTAATGCAGATTTCATGATTTTTCTGCTCTTAAAAATGCTGTTCCGGAGCTTAAATGCACAGTTTGGTCAAATATGCTGTCCATGCAATTCCTTCAAACCAGAACACCTTGAATCATTTGCCTTCATATCTATCAACATTTCAAGTCATTTTGAAGAAGAAATGTGTTTGAAAACAAAACAATGTACCATCCTGCAGCCTTCATGAATTGTATACGATTCAAATGCTGTTCCTGAGCTGAAATGCACATGTTGCTGAAATATGTGTTCCCTGCAGTTTCTTCAAACCACAACACCTGAAACACCATTTGCCTACATATTTATCACATCTGAAGTCATTCTGAAGAAGACATTATTGTGTAAACATGAACTTCACATCAATGCAGCATTCATGATTTTTCTGCTCTTAAAAATGCTGTTCCAGAGCTTAAATGCACAGTTTGGTCAAATATGCTGTCCATACAATTCCTTCAAACCAGAACACCTTGAATCATTTGCCTTCATATCTATCAACATTTCAAGTCATTTTGAAGAAGAAATGTGTTTGAAAACAAAACAATGTACCATCCTGCAGCCTTCATGAATTGTATACGATTCAAATGCTGTTCCTGAGCTGAAATGCACATGTTGCTGAAATATGTGTTCCCTGCAGTTTCTTCAAACCACAACACCTGAAACACCATTTGTCCACATATTTATCACATGTCAATTCATTCTGAAGAAGAAATTTGTGTGTCAACATGAACTTCGCTTTGATCTTGCCGTCATGATTGTTCTGCTCCTAAAATGCTGTGACTGACCTGAAATGCATAGTTTGGTCAAATATGCTGTCCATGCAATTCCTTCAAACCAGAACACCTTGAAAATCATTTGCCTTCATATCTATCAACATTTCAAGTCATTTTGAAGAAGAAATGTGTTTGAAAACAAAACAATGTGCCACCGTGCAGCCTTCATGAATTCTATACGCTTCAAAGCTGTTCCTGAGCTGAAATGCACATGTTGCTGAAATATGTGTTCCCTGCAATTTCTTCGAACCACAACACCTGAAACACCATTTGCCTACATATTTATCACATCTGAAGTCATTCTGAAGAAGACATTTGTGTGTCAACATGAACTTCACATTAATGCAGCATTCATGATTTTTCTGCTCTTAAAATGTATGTCTTGAGCTCAAATGCACAGTTTGGTCAAATATGCTGTCCATACAAGTCCTTCAAACCAGAAAACCTCATAACTCATTTGCCTTCATATCTATCAACATTTCAACTCAGTCTCTAAAAGAAATTTCTGTGTCAACATGAACTTCACGTTAATGCAGATTTCATGATTTTTCTGCTCTTAAAAATGCTGTTCCGGAGGTTAAATGCACAGTTTGGTCAAATATGCTGCCCATGCAATTCCTTCAAACCAGAACACCTTGAAAATCATTTGCCTTCATATCTATCAATATTTCAAATCATTTTGAAGAAGAAATGTGTTTGAAAACAAAACAATGTACCATCGTGCAGCCTTCATGATTTGTATACGCTTCAAATGCTGTTCCTGAGGTGAAATGCACATGTTGCTGAAATATGTGTTCCCTGCAATTTCTTCGAACCAGAACACCTGAAACACCATTTGCCTCCATATTTATCACATCTGAATTCATTCTGAAGAAGACATTTGTGTGTAAACATGAACTTCACATTAATGCAGCATTCATGATTTTTCTGCTCTTAAAATGTATGTCTTGAGCTCAAATGCACAGTTTGGTCAAATATGCTGTCCATACAAGTCCTTCAAACCAGAAACCTCATAACTCATTTGCCTTCATATCTATCAACATTTCAACTCAGTCTCTAAAAGAAATTTCTGTGTCAACATGAACTTCACGTTAATGCAGATTTCATGATTTTTCTGCTCTTAAAAATGCTGTTCCGGCGCTTAAATGCACAGTTTGGTCAACTATGCTGTCCATGCAATTCCTTCAAACCAGAACACCTTGAAAATCATTTGCCATCATATCTATCAACATTTCAAGTCATTTTGAAGAAGAAATGTGTAAGAAAACAAAACAATGTGCCATCGTGCAGCCTTCATGAATTCTATACGCTTCAAATGCTGTTCCTGAGCTGAAATGCACATGTTGCTGAAATAGGTGTTCCCTGCAATTTCTTCAAACCACAACACCTGAAACACCATTTGCCTACATATTTATCACATCTGAAGTAATTCTGAAGAAGACATTTGTGTGTCAACATGAACTTCACATTAATGCAGCATTCATGATTTTTCTGCTCTTAAAAATGCTGTTCCAGAGCTTAAATGCACAGTTTGGTCAAATATGCTGTCCATACAATTCCTTCAAACCAGAACACCTTGAATCATTTGCCTTCATATCTATCAAAATTTCAAGTCACTTTGAAGAAGAAATGTGTTTGAAAACAAAACAATGTGACATCGTGCAGCCTTCATGAATTCTATACGCTTCAAATGCTGTTCTGGAGCTGAAATGCACATGTTGCTGAAATATGTGTTCCCTGCAATTTCTTCAAACCACAACACCTGAAACACCATTTGTCCACATATTTATCACATGTCAATTCATTCTGAAGAAGAAATTTGTGTGTCAACATGAACTTCGCTTTGATCTTGCCGTCATGATTGTTCTGCTCCTAAAATGCTGTGACTGACCTGAAATGCATAGTTTGGTCAACTATGCTGTCCATGCAATTCCTTCAAACCAGAACACCTTGAAAATCATTTGCCTTCATATCTATCAACATTTCAAGTCATTTTGAAGAAGAAATGTGTTTGAAAACAAAACAATGTGCCATCGTGCAGCCTTCATGAATTCTATACGCTTCAAAGCTGTTCCTGAGCTGAAATGCACATGTTGCTGAAATATGTGTTCCCTGCAATTTCTTCAAACCACAACACCTGAAACACCATTTGCCTCCATATTTATCACATCTGAATTCATTCTGAAGAAGACATTTGTGTGTAAACATGAACTTCACATTAATGCAGCATTCATGATTTTTCTGCTCTTAAAATGTATGTCTTGAGCTCAAATGCACAGTTTGGTCAAATATGCTGTCCATACAAGTCCTTCAAACCAGAAACCTCATAACTCATTTGCCTTCATATCTATCAACATTTCAACTCAGTCTCTAAAAGAAATTTCTGTGTCAACATGAACTTCACGTTAATGCAGATTTCATGATTTTTCTGCTCTTAAAAATGCTGTTCCGGAGCTTAAATGCACAGTTTGGTCAACTATGCTGTCCATGCAATTCCTTCAAACCAGAACACCTTGAAAATCATTTGCCATCATATCTATCAACATTTCAAGTCATTTTGAAGAGAAATGTGTAAGAAAACAAAACAATGTGCCATCGTGCAGCCTTCATGAATTCTATACGCTTCAAATGCTGTTCCTGAGCTGAAATGCACATGTTGCTGAAATAGGTGTTCCCTGCAATTTCTTCAAACCACAACACCTGAAACACCATTTGCCTACATATTTATCACATCTGAAGTCATTCTGAAGAAGACATTTGTGTGTCAACATGAACTTCACATTAATGCAGCATTCATGATTTTTCTGCTCTTAAAAATGCTGTTCCAGAGCTTAAATGCACAGTTTGGTCAAATATGCTGTCCATACAATTCCTTCAAACCACAACACCTGAAACACCATTTGTCCACATATTTATCACATGTCAATTCATTCTGAAGAAGACATTTGTGTGTCAACATTAACTTCACATTAATGCAGCATTCATGATTTTTCTGATCTTAAAAATGCTGTTACTGAGCTGAAATGCACAGTTTGGTCAAATATGCTGTCCATGCAATTCCTTCAAACCAGAAAACCTCATAACTCATTTGTCTTCATATCGATCAACATTTCAAGTCAGTCTGTTAAAGAAATTTCTGTGTCAACATGAACTTCACGTTGATGTTGCCGTCATGATTTTTCTGCTCATAAAATGCTGTTAATGAGCTGAAAAGCACATTTTGGTCAAATATGCTGTCCATACAATTCCTTCAAACCACAACACCTTGAATCATTTGCCTTCATGTCTATCAACATTTCACGTCAATCTGAAGAAAAAAATTGTTTGAAAACAAAACAATGTACCATCCTGCAGCCTTCATGAATTGTATACGATTCAAATGCTGTTCCTGAGCTGAAATGCACATGTTGCTGAAATATGTGTTCCCTGCAGTTTCTTCAAACCACAACACCTGAAACACCATTTGCCTACATATTTATCACATCTGAAGTCATTCTGAAGAAGACATTTGTGTGTAAACATGAACTTCACATTAATGCAGCATTCATGATTTTTCTGCTCTTAAAAATGCTGTTCCAGAGCTTAAATGCACAGTTTGGTCAAACATGCTGTCCATACAATTCCTTCAAACCAGAACACCTTGAATCATTTGCCTTCATATCTATCAACATTTCAAGTCATTTTGAAGAAGAAATGTGTTTGAAAACAAAACAATGTACCATCGTGCAGCCTTCATGAATTCTATACGCTTCAAATGCTGTTCCTGAGGTGAAATACACGTTTTGCTGAAATATGTGTTCCCTGCAATTTCTTCGAACCAGAACACCTGAAACACCATTTGCCTCCATATTTATCACATCTGAATTCATTCTGAAGAAGACATTTGTGTGTAAACATGAACTTCACATTAATGCAGCATTCATGATTTTTCTGCTCTTAAAATGTATGTCTTGAGCTCAAATGCACAGTTTGGTCAAATATGCTGTCCATACAAGTCCTTCAAACCAGAAACCTCATAACTCATTTGCCTTCATATCTATCAACATTTCAACTCAGTCTCTAAAAGAAATTTCTGTGTCAACATGAACTTCACGTTAATGCAGATTTCATGATTTTTCTGCTCTTAAAAATGCTGTTCCGGAGCTTAAATGCACAGTTTGGTCAAATATGCTGTCCATGCAATTCCTTCAAACCAGAACACCTTGAAAATCATTTGCCTTCATATCTATCAACAATTCAAATCATTTTGAGGAAGAAATGTGTTTGAAAACAAAACAATGTGCCATCGTGCAGCCTTCATGAATTCTATACGCTTCAAATGCTGTTCCTGAGCTGAAATGCACATGTTGCTGAAATATGTGTTCCCTGCAATGTCTTCAAACCACAACACCTGAAACACCATTTGCCTACATATTTATCACATCTGAAGTCATTCTGAAGAAGACATTTGTGTGTCAACATGAACTTCACATTAATGCAGCATTCATGATTTTTCTGCTCTTAAAAATGCTGTTCCAGAGCTTAAATGCACAGTTTGGTCAAATATGCTGTCCATGCAATTCCTTCAAACCAGAAAACCTCATAACTCATTTGTCTTCATATCAATCAACATTTCAAGTCAGTCTGATAAAGAAATTTCTGTGTCAACATGAACTTCACGTTGATGTTGCCGTCATGATTTTTCTGCTCATAAAATGTTGTTCCTGAGCTGAAAAGCACATTTTGGTCAAAAATGCTGTCCATACAATTCCTTCAAACCACAACACCTTGAATCATTTGCCTTCATGTCTATCAACATTTCACGTCAATCTGAAGAAAAAAATTGTTTGAAAACAAAACAATGTACCATCCTGCAGCCTTCATGAATTGTATACGATTCAAATGCTGTTCCTGAGCTGAAATGCACATGTTGCTGAAATATGTGTTCCCTGCAGTTTCTTCAAACCACAACACCTGAAACACCATTTGCCTACATATTTATCACATCTGAAGTCATTCTGAAGAAGACATTATTGTGTAAACATGAACTTCACATTAATGCAGCATTCATGATTTTTCTGCTCTTAAAAATGCTGTTCCAGAGGTTAAATGCACAGTTTGGTCAAATATGCTGTCCATACAATTCCTTCAAACCAGAACACCTTGAATCATTTGCCTTCATATCTATCAATATTTCAAATCATTTTGAAGAAGAAATGTGTTTGAAAACAAAACAATGTACCATCGTGCAGCCTTCATGATTTGTATACGCTTCAAATGCTGTTCCTGAGGTGAAATGCACGTTTTGCTGAAATATGTGTTCCCTGCAATTTCTTCGAACCAGAACACCTGAAACACCATTTGCCTCCATATTTATCACATCTGAATTCATTCTGAAGAAGACATTTGTGTGTAAACATGAACTTCACATTAATGCAGCATTCATGATTTTTCTGCTCTTAAAATGTATGTCTTGAGCTCAAATGCACAGTTTGGTCAAATATGCTGTCCATACAAGTCCTTCAAACCAGAAACCTCATAACTCATTTGCCTTCATATCTATCAACATTTCAACTCAGTCTCTAAAAGAAATTTCTGTGTCAACATGAACTTCACGTTAATGCAGATTTCATGATTTTTCTGCTCTTAAAAATGCTGTTCCGGCGCTTAAATGCACAGTTTGGTCAACTATGCTGTCCATGCAATTCCTTCAAACCAGAACACCTTGAAAATCATTTGCCATCATATCTATCAACATTTCAAGTCATTTTGAAGAAGAAATGTGTAAGAAAACAAAACAATGTGCCATCGTGCAGCCTTCATGAATTCTATACGCTTCAAATGCTGTTCCTGAGCTGAAATGCACATGTTGCTGAAATAGGTGTTCCCTGCAATTTCTTCAAACCACAACACCTGAAACACCATTTGCCTACATATTTATCACATCTGAAGTCATTCTGAAGAAGACATTTGTGTGTCAACATGAACTTCACATTAATGCAGCATTCATGATTTTTCTGCTCTTAAAAATGCTGTTCCAGAGCTTAAATGCACAGTTTGGTCAAATATGCTGTCCATACAATTCCTTCAAACCAGAACACCTTGAATCATTTGCCTTCATATCTATCAAAATTTCAAGTCACTTTGAAGAAGAAATGTGTTTGAAAACAAAACAATGTGACATCGTGCAGCCTTCATGAATTCTATACGCTTCAAATGCTGTTCTGGAGCTGAAATGCACATGTTGCTGAAATATGTGTTCCCTGCAATTTCTTCAAACCACAACACCTGAAACACCATTTGTCCACATATTTATCACATGTCAATTCATTCTGAAGAAGAAATTTGTGTGTCAACATTGACTTCACATTAATGCAGCATTCATGATTTTTCTGATCTTAAAAATGCTGTTACTGAGCTGAAATGCACAGTTTGGTCAAATATGCTGTCCATGCAATTCCTTCAAACCAGAAAACCTCATAACTCATTTGTCTTCATATCGATCAACATTTCAAGTCAGTCTGTTAAAGAAATTTCTGTGTCAACATGAACTTCACGTTGATGTTGCCGTCATGATTTTTCTGCTCATAAAATGCTGTTAATGAGCTGAAAAGCACATTTTGGTCAAATATGCTGTCCATACAATTCCTTCAAACCACAACACCTTGAATCATTTGCCTTCATGTCTATCAACATTTCACGTCAATCTGAAGAAAAAAATTGTTTGAAAACAAAACAATGTACCATCCTGCAGCCTTCATGAATTGTATACGATTCAAATGCTGTTCCTGAGCTGAAATGCACATGTTGCTGAAATATGTGTTCCCTGCAGTTTCTTCAAACCACAACACCTGAAACACCATTTGCCTACATATTTATCACATCTGAAGTCATTCTGAAGAAGACATTTGTGTGTAAACATGAACTTCACATTAATGCAGCATTCATGATTTTTCTGCTCTTAAAAATGCTGTTCCAGAGCTTAAATGCACAGTTTGGTCAAACATGCTGTCCATACAATTCCTTCAAACCAGAACACCTTGAATCATTTGCCTTCATATCTATCAACATTTCAAGTCATTTTGAAGAAGAAATGTGTTTGAAAACAAAACAATGTACCATCGTGCAGCCTTCATGAATTCTATACGCTTCAAATGCTGTTCCTGAGGTGAAATACACGTTTTGCTGAAATATGTGTTCCCTGCAATTTCTTCGAACCAGAACACCTGAAACACCATTTGCCTCCATATTTATCACATCTGAATTCATTCTGAAGAAGACATTTGTGTGTAAACATGAACTTCACATTAATGCAGCATTCATGATTTTTCTGCTCTTAAAATGTATGTCTTGAGCTCAAATGCACAGTTTGGTCAAATATGCTGTCCATACAAGTCCTTCAAACCAGAAACCTCATAACTCATTTGCCTTCATATCTATCAACATTTCAACTCAGTCTCTAAAAGAAATTTCTGTGTCAACATGAACTTCACGTTAATGCAGATTTCATGATTTTTCTGCTCTTAAAAATGCTGTTCCGGAGCTTAAATGCACAGTTTGGTCAAATATGCTGTCCATGCAATTCCTTCAAACCAGAACACCTTGAAAATCATTTGCCTTCATATCTATCAACAATTCAAATCATTTTGAGGAAGAAATGTGTTTGAAAACAAAACAATGTGCCATCGTGCAGCCTTCATGAATTCTATACGCTTCAAATGCTGTTCCTGAGCTGAAATGCACATGTTGCTGAAATATGTGTTCCCTGCAATTTCTTCAAACCACAACACCTGAAACACCATTTGCCTACATATTTATCACATCTGAAGTCATTCTGAAGAAGACATTTGTGTGTCAACATGAACTTCACATTAATGCAGCATTCATGATTTTTCTGCTCTTAAAAATGCTGTTCCAGAGCTTAAATGCACAGTTTGGTCAAATATGCTGTCCATGCAATTCCTTCAAACCAGAAAACCTCATAACTCATTTGTCTTCATATCAATCAACATTTCAAGTCAGTCTGATAAAGAAATTTCTGTGTCAACATGAACTTCACGTTGATGTTGCCGTCATGATTTTTCTGCTCATAAAATGTTGTTCCTGAGCTGAAAAGCACATTTTGGTCAAAAATGCTGTCCATACAATTCCTTCAAACCACAACACCTTGAATCATTTGCCTTCATGTCTATCAACATTTCACGTCAATCTGAAGAAAAAAATTGTTTGAAAACAAAACAATGTACCATCCTGCAGCCTTCATGAATTGTATACGATTCAAATGCTGTTCCTGAGCTGAAATGCACATGTTGCTGAAATATGTGTTCCCTGCAGTTTCTTCAAACCACAACACCTGAAACACCATTTGCCTACATATTTATCACATCTGAAGTCATTCTGAAGAAGACATTATTGTGTAAACATGAACTTCACATTAATGCAGCATTCATGATTTTTCTGCTCTTAAAAATGCTGTTCCGGAGGTTAAATGCACAGTTTGGTCAAATATGCTGCCCATGCAATTCCTTCAAACCAGAACACCTTGAAAATCATTTGCCTTCATATCTATCAATATTTCAAATCATTTTGAAGAAGAAATGTGTTTGAAAACAAAACAATGTACCATCGTGCAGCCTTCATGATTTGTATACGCTTCAAATACTGTTCCTGAGGTGAAATGCACGTTTTGCTGAAATATGTGTTCCCTGCAATTTCTTCGAACCAGAACACCTGAAACACCATTTGCCTCCATATTTATCACATCTGAATTCATTCTGAAGAAGACATTTGTGTGTAAACATGAACTTCACATTAATGCAGCATTCATGATTTTTCTGCTCTTAAAAATGCTGTTCCAGAGCTTAAATGCACAGTTTGGTCAAATATGCTGTCCATACAATTCCTTCAAACCAGAACACCTTGAATCATTTGCCTTCATATCTATCAAAATTTCAAGTCACTTTGAAGAAGAAATGTGTTTGAAAACAAAACAATGTGACATCGTGCAGCCTTCATGAATTCTATACGCTTCAAATGCTGTTCTGGAGCTGAAATGCACATGTTGCTGAAATATGTGTTCCCTGCAATTTCTTCAAACCACAACACCTGAAACACCATTTGTCCACATATTTATCACATGTCAATTCATTCTGAAGAAGAAATTTGTGTGTCAACATGAACTTCGCTTTGATCTTGCCGTCATGATTGTTCTGCTCCTAAAATGCTGTGACTGACCTGAAATGCATAGTTTGGTCAACTATGCTGTCCATGCAATTCCTTCAAACCAGAACACCTTGAAAATCATTTGCCTTCATATCTATCAACATTTCAAGTCATTTTGAAGAAGAAATGTGTTTGAAAACAAAACAATGTGCCATCGTGCAGCCTTCATGAATTCTATACGCTTCAAAGCTGTTCCTGAGCTGAAATGCACATGTTGCTGAAATATGTGTTCCCTGCAATTTCTTCAAACCACAACACCTGAAACACCATTTGCCTCCATATTTATCACATCTGAATTCATTCTGAAGAAGACATTTGTGTGTAAACATGAACTTCACATTAATGCAGCATTCATGATTTTTCTGCTCTTAAAATGTATGTCTTGAGCTCAAATGCACAGTTTGGTCAAATATGCTGTCCATACAAGTCCTTCAAACCAGAAACCTCATAACTCATTTGCCTTCATATCTATCAACATTTCAACTCAGTCTCTAAAAGAAATTTCTGTGTCAACATGAACTTCACGTTAATGCAGATTTCATGATTTTTCTGCTCTTAAAAATGCTGTTCCGGAGCTTAAATGCACAGTTTGGTCAACTATGCTGTCCATGCAATTCCTTCAAACCAGAACACCTTGAAAATCATTTGCCATCATATCTATCAACATTTCAAGTCATTTTGAAGAAGAAATGTGTAAGAAAACAAAACAATGTGCCATCGTGCAGCCTTCATGAATTCTATACGCTTCAAATGCTGTTCCTGAGCTGAAATGCACATGTTGCTGAAATAGGTGTTCCCTGCAATTTCTTCAAACCACAACACCTGAAACACCATTTGCCTACATTTTTATCACATCTGAAGTCATTCTGAAGAAGACATTTGTGTGTCAACATGAACTTCACATTAATGCAGCATTCATGATTTTTCTGCTCTTAAAATGCTGTTCCAGAGCTTAAATGCACAGTTTGGTCAAATATGCTGTCCATACAATTCCTTCAAACCACAACACCTTGAATCATTTGCCTTCATATCTATCAAAATTTCAAGTCACTTTGAAGAAGAAATGTGTTTGAAAACAAAACAATGTGACATCGTGCAGCCTTCATGAATTCTATACGCTTCAAATGCTGTTCTGGAGCTGAAATGCACATGTTGCTGAAATATGTGTTCCCTGCAATTTCTTCAAACCACAACACCTGAAACACCATTTGTCCACATATTTATCACATGTCAATTCATTCTGAAGAAGAAATTTGTGTGTCAACATGAACTTCGCGTTGATCTTGCCGTCATGATTGTTCTGCTCCTAAAATGCTGTGACTGACCTGAAATGCATAGTTTGGTCAACTATGCTGTCCATGCAATTCCTTCAAACCAGAACACCTTGAAATTCATTTGCCTTCATATCTATCAACATTTCAAGTCATTTTGAAGAAGAAATGTGTTTGAAAACAAAACAATGTACCATCGTGCAGCCTTCATGAATTCTATACGCTTCAAATGCTGTTCCTGAGCTGAAATGCACATGTTGCTGAAATATGTGTTCCCTGCAATTTCTTCAAACCAGAACACCTGAAACACCATTTGCCTACATATTTATCACATCTGAAGTCATTCTGAAGAAGACATTTGTGTGTCAACATTAACTTCACATTAATGCAGCATTCATGATTTTTCTGATCTTAAAAATGCTGTTACTGAGCTGAAATGCACAGTTTGGTCAAATATGCTGTCCATGCAATTCCTTCAAACCAGAAAACCTCATAACTCATTTGTCTTCATATCGATCAACATTTCAAGTCAGTCTGTTAAAGAAATTTCTGTGTCAACATGAACTTCACGTTGATGTTGCCGTCATGATTTTTCTGCTCATAAAATGCTGTTAATGAGCTGAAAAGCACATTTTGGTCAAATATGCTGTCCATACAATTCCTTCAAACCACAACACCTTGAATCATTTGCCTTCATGTCTATCAACATTTCACGTCAATCTGAAGAAAAAAATTGTTTGAAAACAAAACAATGTACCATCCTGCAGCCTTCATGAATTGTATACGATTCAAATGCTGTTCCTGAGCTGAAATGCACATGTTGCTGAAATATGTGTTCCCTGCAGTTTCTTCAAACCACAACACCTGAAACACCATTTGCCTCCATATTTATCACATCTGAATTCATTCTGAAGAAGACATTTGTGTGTAAACATGAACTTCACATTAATGCAGCATTCATGATTTTTCTGCTCTTAAAATGTATGTCTTGAGCTCAAATGCACAGTTTGGTCAAATATGCTGTCCATACAAGTCCTTCAAACCAGAAACCTCATAACTCATTTGCCTTCATATCTATCAACATTTCAACTCAGTCTCTAAAAGAAATTTCTGTGTCAACATGAACTTCACGTTAATGCAGATTTCATGATTTTTCTGCTCTTAAAAATGCTGTTCCGGAGCTTAAATGCACAGTTTGGTCAACTATGCTGTCCATGCAATTCCTTCAAACCAGAACACCTTGAAAATCATTTGCCATCATATCTATCAACATTTCAAGTCATTTTGAAGAAGAAATGTGTAAGAAACAAAACAATGTGCCATCGTGCAGCCTTCATGAATTCTATACGCTTCAAATGCTGTTCCTGAGCTGAAATGCACATGTTGCTGAAATAGGTGTTCCCTGCAATTTCTTCAAACCACAACACCTGAAACACCATTTGCCTACATATTTATCACATCTGAAGTCATTCTGAAGAAGACATTTGTGTGTCAACATGAACTTCACATTAATGCAGCATTCATGATTTTTCTGCTCTTAAAAATGCTGTTCCAGAGCTTAAATGCACAGTTTGGTCAAATATGCTGTCCATACAATTCCTTCAAACCACAACACCTTGAATCATTTGCCTTCATATCTATCAAAATTTCAAGTCACTTTGAAGAAGAAATGTGTTTGAAAACAAAAGAATGTGACATCGTGCAGCCTTCATGAATTCTATACGCTTCAAATGCTGTTCTGGAGCTGAAATGCACATGTTGCTGAAATATGTGTTCCCTGCAATTTCTTCAAACCACAACACCTGAAACACCATTTGTCCACATATTTATCACATGTCAATTCATTCTGAAGAAGAAATTTGTGTGTCAACATGAACTTCGCGTTGATCTTGCCGTCATGATTGTTCTGCTCCTAAAATGCTGTGACTGACCTGAAATGCATAGTTTGGTCAACTATGCTGTCCATGCAATTCCTTCAAACCAGAACACCTTGAAATTCATTTGCCTTCATATCTATCAACATTTCAAGTCATTTTGAAGAAGAAATGTGTTTGAAAACAAAACAATGTACCATCGTGCAGCCTTCATGAATTCTATACGCTTCAAATGCTGTTCCTGAGCTGAAATGCACATGTTGCTGAAATATGTGTTCCCTGCAATTTCTTCAAACCAGAACACCTGAAACACCATTTGCCTACATATTTATCACATCTGAAGTCATTCTGAAGAAGACATTTGTGTGTCAACATTAACTTCACATTAATGCAGCATTCATGATTTTTCTGATCTTAAAAATGCTGTTACTGAGCTGAAATGCACAGTTTGGTCAAATATGCTGTCCATGCAATTCCTTCAAACCAGAAAACCTCATAACTCATTTGTCTTCATATCGATCAACATTTCAAGTCAGTCTGTTAAAGAAATTTCTGTGTCAACATGAACTTCACGTTGATGTTGCCGTCATGATTTTTCTGCTCATAAAATGCTGTTAATGAGCTGAAAAGCACATTTTGGTCAAATATGCTGTCCATACAATTCCTTCAAACCACAACACCTTGAATCATTTGCCTTCATGTCTATCAACATTTCACGTCAATCTGAAGAAAAAAATTGTTTGAAAACAAAACAATGTACCATCCTGCAGCCTTCATGAATTGTATACGATTCAAATGCTGTTCCTGAGCTGAAATGCACATGTTGCTGAAATATGTGTTCCCTGCAGTTTCTTCAAACCACAACACCTGAAACACCATTTGCCTACATATTTATCACATCTGAAGTCATTCTGAAGAAGACATTTGTGTGTAAACATGAACTTCACATTAATGCAGCATTCATGATTTTTCTGATCTTAAAAATGCTGTTACTGAGCTGAAATGCACAGTTTGGTCAAATATGCTGTCCATGCAATTCCTTCAAACCAGAACACCTTGAATCATTTGCCTTCATATCTATCAACATTTCAAGTCATTTTGAAGAAGAAATGTGTTTGAAAACAAAACAATGTACCATCGTGCAGCCTTAATGATTTGTATACGCTTCAAATGCTGTTCCTGAGGTGAAATGCACGTTTTGCTGAAATATGTGTTCCCTGCAATTTCTTCGAACCAGAACACCTGAAACACCATTTGCCTCCATATTTATCACATCTGAATTCATTCTGAAGAAGACATTTGTGTGTAAACATGAACTTCACATTAATGCAGCATTCATGATTTTTCTGCTCTTAAAATGTATGTCTTGAGCTCAAATGCACAGTTTGGTCAAATATGCTGTCCATACAAGTCCTTCAAACCAGAAACCTCATAACTCATTTGCCTTCATATCTATCAACATTTCAACTCAGTCTCTAAAAGAAATTTCTGTGTCAACATGAACTTCACGTTAATGCAGATTTCATGATTTTTCTGCTCTTAAAAATGCTGTTCCGGAGCTTAAATGCACAGTTTGGTCAAATATGCTGTCCATGCAATTCCTTCAAACCAGAACACCTTGAAAATCATTTGCCTTCATATCTATCAACAATTCAAATCATTTTGAGGAAGAAATGTGTTTGAAAACAAAACAATGTGCCATCGTGCAGCCTTCATGAATTCTATACGCTTCAAATGCTGTTCCTGAGCTGAAATGCACATGTTGCTGAAATATGTGTTCCCTGCAATTTCTTCAAACCACAACACCTGAAACACCATTTGCCTACATATTTATCACATCTGAAGTCATTCTGAAGAAGACATTTGTGTGTCAACATGAACTTCACATTAATGCAGCATTCATGATTTTTCTGCTCTTAAAAATGCTGTTCCAGAGCTTAAATGCACAGTTTGGTCAAATATGCTGTCCATGCAATTCCTTCAAACCAGAAAACCTCATAACTCATTTGTCTTCATATCAATCAACATTTCAAGTCAGTCTGATAAAGAAATTTCTGTGTCAACATGAACTTCACGTTGATGTTGCCGTCATGATTTTTCTGCTCATAAAATGTTGTTCCTGAGCTGAAAAGCACATTTTGGTCAAAAATGCTGTCCATACAATTCCTTCAAACCACAACACCTTGAATCATTTGCCTTCATGTCTATCAACATTTCACGTCAATCTGAAGAAAAAAATTGTTTGAAAACAAAACAATGTACCATCCTGCAGCCTTCATGAAGTGTATACGATTCAAATGCTGTTCCTGAGCTGAAATGCACATGTTGCTGAAATATGTGTTCCCTGCAGTTTCTTCAAACCACAACACCTGAAACACCATTTGCCTACATATTTATCACATCTGAAGTCATTCTGAAGAAGACATTATTGTGTAAACATGAACTTCACATTAATGCAGCATTCATGATTTTTCTGCTCTTAAAAATGCTGTTCCGGAGGTTAAATGCACAGTTTGGTCAAATATGCTGCCCATGCAATTCCTTCAAACCAGAACACCTTGAAAATCATTTGCCTTCATATCTATCAATATTTCAAATCATTTTGAAGAAGAAATGTGTTTGAAAACAAAACAATGTACCATCGTGCAGCCTTCATGATTTGTATACGCTTCAAATGCTGTTCCTGAGGTGAAATGCACGTTTTGCTGAAATATGTGTTCCCTGCAATTTCTTCGAACCAGAACACCTGAAACACCATTTGCCTCCATATTTATCACATCTGAATTCATTCTGAAGAAGACATTTGTGTGTAAACATGAACTTCACATTAATGCAGCATTCATGATTTTTCTGCTCTTAAAATGTATGTCTTGAGCTCAAATGCACAGTTTGGTCAAATATGCTGTCCATACAAGTCCTTCAAACCAGAAACCTCAAAACTCATTTGCCTTCATATCTATCAACATTTCAACTCAGTCTCTAAAAGAAATTTCTGTGTCAACAAGAACTTCACGTTAATGCAGATTTCATGATTTTTCTGCTCTTAAAAATGCTGTTCCGGCGCTTAAATGCACAGTTTGGTCAACTATGCTGTCCATGCAATTCCTTCAAACCAGAACACCTTGAAAATCATTTGCCATCATATCTATCAACATTTCAAGTCATTTTGAAGAAGAAATGTGTAAGAAAACAAAACAATGTGCCATCGTGCAGCCTTCATGAATTCTATACGCTTCAAATGCTGTTCCTGAGCTGAAATGCACATGTTGCTGAAATAGGTGTTCCCTGCAATTTCTTCAAACCACAACACCTGAAACACCATTTGCCTACATATTTATCACATCTGAAGTCATTCTGAAGAAGACATTTGTGTGTCAACATGAACTTCACATTAATGCAGCATTCATGATTTTTCTGCTCTTAAAAATGCTGTTCCAGAGCTTAAATGCACAGTTTGGTCAAATATGCTGTCCATACAATTCCTTCGAACCAGAACACCTTGAATCATTTGCCTTCATATCTATCAAAATTTCAAGTCACTTTGAAGAAGAAATGTGTTTGAAAACAAAACAATGTGACATCGTGCAGCCTTCATGAATTCTATACGCTTCAAATGCTGTTCTGGAGCTGAAATGCACATGTTGCTGAAATATGTGTTCCCTGCAATTTCTTCAAACCACAACACCTGAAACACCATTTGTCCACATATTTATCACATGTCAATTCATTCTGAAGAAGAAATTTGTGTGTCAACATGAACTTCGCTTTGATCTTGCCGTCATGATTGTTCTGCTCCTAAAATGCTGTGACTGACCTGAAATGCATAGTTTGGTCAACTATGCTGTCCATGCAATTCCTTCAAACCAGAACACCTTGAAAATCATTTGCCTTCATATCTATCAACATTTCAAGTCATTTTGAAGAAGAAATGTGTTTGAAAACAAAACAATGTGCCATCGTGCAGCCTTCATGAATTCTATACGCTTCAAAGCTGTTCCTGAGCTGAAATGCACATGTTGCTGAAATATGTGTTCCCTGCAATTTCTTCAAACCACAACACCTGAAACACCATTTGCCTCCATATTTATCACATCTGAATTCATTCTGAAGAAGACATTTGTGTGTAAACATGAACTTCACATTAATGCAGCATTCATGATTTTTCTGCTCTTAAAATGTATGTCTTGAGCTCAAATGCACAGTTTGGTCAAATATGCTGTCCATACAAGTCCATCAAACCAGAAACCTCATAACTCATTTGCCTTCATATCTATCAACATTTCAACTCAGTCTCTAAAAGAAATTTCTGTGTCAACATGAACTTCACGTTAATGCAGATTTCATGATTTTTCTGCTCTTAAAAATGCTGTTCCGGAGCTTAAATGCACAGTTTGGTCAAATATGCTGTCCATGCAATTCCTTCAAACCAGAACACCTTGAAAATCATTTGCCTTCATATCTATCAAAATTTCAACTCACTTTGAAGAAGAAATGTGTTTGAAAACAAAACAATGTGACATCGTGCAGCCTTCATGAATTCTATACGCTTCAAATGCTGTTCTGGAGCTGAAATGCACATGTTGCTGAAATATGTGTTCCCTGCAATTTCTTCAAACCACAACACCTGAAACACCATTTGTCCACATATTTATCACATGTCAATTCATTCTGAAGAAGAAATTTGTGTGTCAACATGAACTTCGCTTTGATCTTGCCGTCATGATTGTTCTGCTCCTAAAATGCTGTGACTGACCTGAAATGCATAGTTTGGTCAACTATGCTGTCCATGCAATTCCTTCAAACCAGAACACCTTGAAAATCATTTGCCTTCATATCTATCAACATTTCAAGTCATTTTGAAGAAGAAATGTGTTTGAAAACAAAACAATGTGCCATCGTGCAGCCTTCATGAATTCTATACGCTTCAAAGCTGTTCCTGAGCTGAAATGCACATGTTGCTGAAATATGTGTTCCCTGCAATTTCTTCGAACCACAACACCTGAAACACCATTTGCCTACATATTTATCACATCTGAAGTCATTCTGAAGAAGACATTTGTGTATCAACATGACCTTCACATTAATGCAGCATTCATGATTTTTATGGTCTTAAAATGTATGTCTTGAGCTCAAATGCACAGTTTGGTCAAATATGCTGTCCATACAAGTCCTTCAAACCAGAAACCTCATAACTCATTTGCCTTCATATCTATCAACATTTCAACTCAGTCTCTAAAAGAAATTTCTGTGTCAACATGAACTTCACGTTAATGCAGATTTCATGATTTTTCTGCTCTTAAAAATGTTGTTCCGGAGCTTAAATGCACAGTTTGGTCAAATATGCTGTCCATGCAATTCCTTCAAACCAGAACACCTTGAATCATTTGCCTTCATATCTATCAACATTTCAAGTCATTTTGAAGAAGAAATGTGTTTGAAAACAAAACAATGTACCATCCTGCAGCCTTCATGAATTGTATACGATTCAAATGCTGTTCCTGAGCTGAAATGCACATGTTGCTGAAATAGGTGTTCCCTGCAATTTCTTCAAACCACAACACCTGAAACACCATTTGCCTACATATTTATCACATCTGAAGTCATTCTGAAGAAGACATTATTGTGTAAACATGAACTTCACATCAATGCAGCATTCATGATTTTTCTGCTCTTAAAAATGCTGTTCCAGAGCTTAAATGCACAGTTTGGTCAAATATGCTGTCCATACAATTCCTTCAAACCACAACACCTTGAATCATTTGCCTTCATGTCTATCAACATTTCACGTCAATCTGAAGAAAAAAATTGTTTGAAAACAAAACAATGTACCATCCTGCAGCCTTCATGAATTGTATACGATTCAAATGCTGTTCCTGAGCTGAAATGCACATGTTGCTGAAATATGTGTTCCCTGCAGTTTCTTCAAACCACAACACCTGAAACACCATTTGCCTACATATTTATCACATCTGAAGTCATTCTGAAGAAGACATTATTGTGTAAACATGAACTTCACATTAATGCAGCATTCATGATTTTTCTGCTCTTAAAAATGCTGTTCCAGAGCTTAAATGCACAGTTTGGTCAAATATGCTGTCCATGCAATTCCTTCAAACCAGAACACCTTGAATCATTTGCCTTCATATCTATCAACATTTCAAGTCATTTTGAAGAAGAAATGTGTTTGAAAACAAAACAATGTACCATCGTGCAGCCTTAATGATTTGTATACGCTTCAAATGCTGTTCCTGAACTGAAATGCACATGTTGCTGAAATATGTGTTCCCTGCAATTTCTTCAAACCACAACACCTGAAACACCATTTGTCCACATATTTATCACATGTCAATTCATTCTGAAGAAGAAATTTGTGTGTCAACATGAACTTCGCGTTGATCTAGCCGTGATGATTTTTCTGCTCCTAAAATGCTGTCACTGACCTGAAATGCATAGTTTGGTCAACTATGCTGTCCATGCAATTCCTTCAAACCAGAACACGTTGAATCATTTGCCTTCATATCTATCAACATTTCAAGTCATTTTGAAGAAGAAATGTGTTTGAAAACAAAACAATGTACCATCGTGCAGCCTTAATGATTTGTATACGCTTCAAATGCTGTTCCTGAGGTGAAATGCACGTTTTGCTGAAATATGTGTTCCCTGCAATTTCTTCGAACCAGAACACCTGAAACACCATTTGCCTCCATATTTATCACATCTGAATTCATTCTGAAGAAGACATTTGTGTGTAAACATGAACTTCACATTAATGCAGCATTCATGATTTTTCTGCTCTTAAAATGTATGTCTTGAGCTCAAATGCACAGTTTGGTCAAATATGCTGTCCATACAAGTCCTTCAAACCAGAAACCTCATAACTCATTTGCCTTCATATCTATCAACATTTCAACTCAGTCTCTAAAAGAAATTTCTGTGTCAACATGAACTTCACGTTAATGCAGATTTCATGATTTTTCTGCTCTTAAAAATGCTGTTCCGGAGCTTAAATGCACAGTTTGGTCAACTATGCTGTCCATGCAATTCCTTCAAACCAGAACACCTTGAAAATCATTTGCCATCATATCTATCAACATTTCAAGTCATTTTGAAGAAGAAATGTGTAAGAAAACAAAACAATGTGCCATCGTGCAGCCTTCATGAATTCTATACGCTTCAAATGCTGTTCCTGAGCTGAAATGCACATGTTGCTGAAATAGGTGTTCCCTGCAATTTCTTCAAACCACAACACCTGAAACACCATTTGCCTACATATTTATCACATCTGAAGTCATTCTGAAGAAGACATTTGTGTGTCAACATGAACTTCACATTAATGCAGCATTCATGATTTTTCTGCTCTTAAAAATGCTGTTCCAGAGCTTAAATGCACAGTTTGGTCAAATATGCTGTCCATACAATTCCTTCAAACCAGAACACCTTGAATCATTTGCCTTCATATCTATCAAAATTTCAAGTCACTTTGAAGAAGAAATGTGTTTGAAAACAAAACAATGTGACATCGTGCAGCCTTCATGAATTCTCTACGCTTCAAATGCTGTTCTGGAGCTGAAATGCACATGTTGCTGAAATATGTGTTCCCTGCAATTTCTTCAAACCACAACACCTGAAACACCATTTGTCCACATATTTATCACATGTCAATTCATTCTGAAGAAGAAATTTGTGTGTCAACATGAACTTCGCTTTGATCTTGCCGTCATGATTGTTCTGCTCCTAAAATGCTGTGACTGACCTGAAATGCATAGTTTGGTCAACTATGCTGTCCATGCAATTCCTTCAAACCAGAACACCTTGAAAATCATTTGCCTTCATATCTATCAACATTTCAAGTCATTTTGAAGAAGAAATGTGTTTGAAAACAAAACAATGTGCCATCGTGCAGCCTTCATGAATTCTATACGCTTCAAAGCTGTTCCTGAGCTTAAATGCACATGTTGCTGAAATATGTGTTCCCTGCAATTTCTTCGAACCACAACACCTGAAACACCATTTGCCTACATATTTATCACATCTGAAGTCATTCTGAAGAAGACATTTGTGTGTCAACATGAACTTCACATTAATGCAGCATTCATGATTTTTCTGCTCTTAAAATGTATGTCTTGAGCTCAAATGCACAGTTTGGTCAAATATGCTGTCCATACAAGTCCTTCAAACCAGAAAACCTCATAACTCATTTGCCTTCATATCTATCAACATTTCAACTCAGTCTCTAAAAGAAATTTCTGTGTCAACATGAACTTCACGTTAATGCAGATTTCATGATTTTTCTGCTCTTAAAAATGCTGTTCCGGAGGTTAAATGCACAGTTTGGTCAAATATGCTGCCCATGCAATTCCTTCAAACCAGAACACCTTGAAAATCATTTGCCTTCATATCTATCAATATTTCAAATCATTTTGAAGAAGAAATGTGTTTGAAAACAAAACAATGTACCATCGTGCAGCCTTCATGATTTGTATACGCTTCAAATGCTGTTCCTGAGGTGAAATGCACGTTTTGCTGAAATATGTGTTCCCTGCAATTTCTTCGAACCAGAACACCTGAAACACCATTTGCCTCCATATTTATCACATCTGAATTCATTCTGAAGAAGACATTTGTGTGTAAACATGAACTTCACATTAATGCAGCATTCATGATTTTTCTGCTCTTAAAATGTATGTCTTGAGCTCAAATGCACAGTTTGGTCAAATATGCTGTCCATACAAGTCCTTCAAACCAGAAACCTCATAACTCATTTGCCTTCATATCTATCAACATTTCAACTCAGTCTCTAAAAGAAATTTCTGTGTCAACATGAACTTCACGTTAATGCAGATTTCATGATTTTTCTGCTCTTAAAAATGCTGTTCCAGAGCTTAAATGCACAGTTTGGTCAAATATGCTGTCCATACAATTCCTTCAAACCACAACACCTTGAATCATTTGCCTTCATATCTATCAAAATTTCAAGTCACTTTGAAGAAGAAATGTGTTTGAAAACAAAACAATGTGACATCGTGCAGCCTTCATGAATTCTATACGCTTCAAATGCTGTTCTGGAGCTGAAATGCACATGTTGCTGAAATATGTGTTCCCTGCAATTTCTTCAAACCACAACACCTGAAACACCATTTGTCCACATATTTATCACATGTCAATTCATTCTTAAGAAGAAATTTGTGTGTCAACATGAACTTCGCGTTGATCTTGCCGTCATGATTGTTCTGCTCCTAAAATGCTGTGACTGACCTGAAATGCATAGTTTGGTCAACTATGCTGTCCATGCAATTCCTTCAAACCAGAACACCTTGAAAATCATTTGCCTTCATATCTATCAACATTTCAAGTCATTTTGAAGAAGAAATGTGTTTGAAAACAAAACAATGTGCCATCGTGCAGCCTTCATGAATTCTATACGCTTCAAAGCTGTTCCTGAGCTGAAATGCACATGTTGCTGAAATATGTGTTCCCTGCAATTTCTTCAAACCACAACACCTGAAACACCATTTGCCTCCATATTTATCACATCTGAATTCATTCTGAAGAAGACATTTGTGTGTAAACATGAACTTCACATTAATGCAGCATTCATGATTTTTCTGCTCTTAAAATGTATGTCTTGAGCTCAAATGCACAGTTTGGTCAAATATGCTGTCCATACAAGTCCTTCAAACCAGAAACCTCATAACTCATTTGCCTTCATATCTATCAACATTTCAACTCAGTCTCTAAAAGAAATTTCTGTGTCAACATGAACTTCACGTTAATGCAGATTTCATGATTTTTCTGCTCTTAAAAATGCTGTTCCGGAGCTTAAATGCACAGTTTGGTCAACTATGCTGTCCATGCAATTCCTTCAAACCAGAACACCTTGAAAATCATTTGCCATCATATCTATCAACATTTCAAGTCATTTTGAAGGAGAAATGTGTAAGAAAACAAAACAATGTGCCATCGTGCAGCCTTCATGAATTCTATACGCTTCAAATGCTGTTCCTGAGCTGAAATGCACATGTTGCTGAAATAGGTGTTCCCTGCAATTTCTTCAAACCACAACACCTGAAACACCATTTGCCTACATATTTATCACATCTGAAGTCATTCTGAAGAAGACATTTGTGTGTCAACATGAACTTCACATTAATGCAGCATTCATGATTTTTCTGCTCTTAAAAATGCTGTTCCAGAGCTTAAATGCACAGTTTGGTCAAATATGCTGTCCATACAATTCCTTCAAACCACAACACCTTGAATCATTTGCCTTCATATCTATCAACATTTCAAGTCACTTTGAAGAAGAAATGTGTTTGAAAACAAAACAATGTGACATCGTGCAGCCTTCATGAATTCTATACGCTTCAAATGCTGTTCTGGAGCTGAAATGCACATGTTGCTGAAATATGTGTTCCCTGCAATTTCTTCAAACCACAACACCTGAAACACCATTTGTCCACATATTTATCACATGTCAATTCATTCTTAAGAAGAAATTTGTGTGTCAACATGAACTTCGCGTTGATCTTGCCGTCATGATTGTTCTGCTCCTAAAATGCTGTGACTGATCAGAAATGCATAGTTTGGTCAACTATGCTGTCCATGCAATTCCTTCAAACCAGAACACCTTGAAATTCATTTGCCTTCATATCTATCAACATTTCAAGTCATTTTGAAGAAGAAATGTGTTTGAAAACAAAACAATGTACCATCGTGCAGCCTTCATGAATTCTATACGCTTCAAATGCTGTTCCTGAGCTGAAATGCACATGTTGCTGAAATATGTGTTCCCTGCAATTTCTTCAAACCAGAACACCTGAAACACCATTTGCCTACATATTTATCACATCTGAAGTCATTCTGAAGAAGACATTTGTGTGTCAACATTAACTTCACATTAATGCAGCATTCATGATTTTTCTGATCTTAAAAATGCTGTTACTGAGCTGAAATGCACAGTTTGGTCAAATATGCTGTCCATGCAATTCCTTCAAACCAGAACACCTTGAATCATTTGCCTTCATATCTATCAACATTTCAAGTCATTTTGAAGAAGAAATGTGTTTGAAAACAAAACAATGTACCATCGTGCAGCCTTAATGATTTGTATACGCTTCAAATGCTGTTCCTGAACTGAAATGCACATGTTGCTGAAATATGTGTTCCCTGCAATTTCTTCAAACCACAACACCTGAAACACCATTTGTCCACATATTTATCACATGTCAATTCATTCTGAAGAAGACATTTGTGTGTCAACATGAACTTCGCGTTGATCTTTCCGTCATGATTGTTCTGCTCCTAAAATGCTGTGACTGACCTGAAATGCATAGTTTGGTCAACTATGCTGTCCATGCAATTCTTTCAAACCAGAACACCTTGAAAATCATTTGCCTTCATATCTATCAACATTTCAAGTCATTTTGAAGAAGAAATGTGTTTGAAAACAAAACAATGTGCCATCGTGCAGCCTTCATGAATTCTATACGCTTCAAAGCTGTTCCTGAGCTGAAATGCACATGTTGCTGAAATATGTGTTCCCTGCAATTTCTTCAAACCACAACACCTGAAACACCATTTGCCTCCATATTTATCACATCTGAATTCATTCTGAAGAAGACATTTGTGTGTAAACATGAACTTCACATTAATGCAGCATTCATGATTTTTCTGCTCTTAAAATGTATGTCTTGAGCTCAAATGCACAGTTTGGTCAAATATGCTGTCCATACAAGTCCTTCAAACCAGAAACCTCATAACTCATTTGCCTTCATATCTATCAACATTTCAACTCAGTCTCTAAAAGAAATTTCTGTGTCAACATGAACTTCACGTTAATGCAGATTACATGATTTTTCTGCTCTTAAAAATGCTGTTCCGGAGCTTAAATGCACAGTTTGGTCAACTATGCTGTCCATGCAATTCCTTCAAACCAGAACACCTTGAAAATCATTTGCCATCATATCTATCAACATTTCAAGTCATTTTGAAGGAGAAATGTGTAAGAAAACAAAACAATGTGCCATCGTGCAGCCTTCATGAATTCTATACGCTTCAAATGCTGTTCCTGAGCTGAAATGCACATGTTGCTGAAATAGGTGTTCCCTGCAATTTCTTCAAACCACAACACCTGAAAGACCATTTGCCTACATATTTATCACATCTGAAGTCATTCTGAAGAAGACATTTGTGTGTCAACATGAACTTCACATTAATGCAGCATTCATGATTTTTCTGCTCTTAAAAATGCTGTTCCAGAGCTTAAATGCACAGTTTGGTCAAATATGCTGTCCATACAATTCCTTCAAACCACAACACCTTGAATCATTTGCCTTCATATCTATCGAAATTTCAAGTCACTTTGAAGAAGAAATGTGTTTGAAAACAAAACAATGTGACATCGTGCAGCCTTCATGAATTCTATACGCTTCAAATGCTGTTCTGGAGCTGAAATGCACATGTTGCTGAAATATGTGTTCCCTGCAATTTCTTCAAACCACAACACCTGAAACACCATTTGTCCACATATTTATCACATGTCAATTCATTCTGAAGAAGAAATTTGTGTGTCAACATGAACTTCGCGTTGATCTTGCCGTCATGATTGTTCTGCTCCTAAAATGCTGTGACTGATCAGAAATGCATAGTTTGGTCAACTATGCTGTCCATGCAATTCCTTCAAACCAGAACACCTTGAAATTCATTTGCCTTCATATCTATCAACATTTCAAGTCATTTTGAAGAAGAAATGTGTTTGAAAACAAAACAATGTACCATCGTGCAGCCTTCATGAATTCTATACGCTTCAAATGCTGTTCCTGAGCTGAAATGCACATGTTGCTGAAATATGTGTTCCCTGCAATTTCTTCAAACCAGAACACCTGAAACACCATTTGCCTACATATTTATCACATCTGAAGTCATTCTGAAGAAGACATTTGTGTGTCAACATTAACTTCACATTAATGCAGCATTCATGATTTTTCTGATCTTAAAAATGCTGTTACTGAGCTGAAATGCACAGTTTGGTCAAATATGCTGTCCATGCAATTCCTTCAAACCAGAACACCTTGAATCATTTGCCTTCATATCTATCAACATTTCAAGTCATTTTGAAGAAGAAATGTGTTTGAAAACAAAACAATGTACCATCGTGCAGCCTTAATGATTTGTATACGCTTCAAATGCTGTTCCTGAACTGAAATGCACATGTTGCTGAAATATGTGTTCCCTGCAATTTCTTCAAACCACAACACCTGAAACACCATTTGTCCACATATTTATCACATGTCAATTCATTCTGAAGAAGAAATTTGTGTGTCAACATGAACTTCGCGTTGATCTAGCCGTCATGATTTTTCTGCTCCTAAAATGCTGTGACTGACCTGAAATGCATAGTTTGGTCAACTATGCTGTCCATGCAATTCCTTCAAACCAGAACACCTTGAATCATTTGCCTTCATATCTATCAACATTTCAAGTCATTTTGAAGAAGAAATGTGTTTGAAAACAAAACAATGTACCATCGTGCAGCCTTAATGATTTGTATACGCTTCAAATGCTGTTCCTGAGGTGAAATGCACGTTTTGCTGAAATATGTGTTCCCTGCAATTTGTTCGAACCAGAACACCTGAAACACCATTTGCCTCCATATTTATCACATCTGAATTCATTCTGAAGAAGACATTTGTGTGTAAACATGAACTTCACTTTAATGCAGCATTCATGATTTTTCTGCTCTTAAATGTATGTCTTGAGCTCAAATGCACAGTTTGGTCAAATATGCTGTCCATACAAGTCCTTCAAACCAGAAACCTCATAACTCATTTGCCTTCATATCTATCAACATTTCAACTCAGTCTCTAAAAGAAATTTCTGTGTCAACATGAACTTCACGTTAATGCAGATTTCATGATTTTTCTGCTCTTAAAAATGCTGTTCCGGAGCTTAAATGCACAGTTTGGTCAAATATGCTGTCCATGCAATTCCTTCAAACCAGAACACCTTGAAAATCATTTGCCTTCATATCTATCAACATTTGTAGTCATTTAGAAGAAGAAATGTGTTTGAAAACAATACAATGTGCCATCGTGCAGCTTTCATGAATTCTATACGATTCAAATGCTGTTCCTGAGCTGAAATGCACATGTTGCTGAAATATGTGTTTCCTGCAATTTCTTCAATCCACAACACCTGAAACACCATTTGCCTACATATTTATCACATCTGAAGTCATTCTGAAGAAGACATTTGTGTATCAACATGACCTTCACATTAATGCAGCATTCATGATTTTTCTGCTCTTAAAATGTATGTCTTGAGCTCAAATGCACAGTTTGGTCAAATATGCTGTCCATACAAGTCCTTTCAAACCAGAAAACCTCATAACTCATTTGCCTTCATAGCTATCAACATTTCAACTCAGTCTCTAAAAGAAATTTCTGTGTCACATGAACTTCACGTTAATGCAGATATCATGATTTTTCTGCTCTTAAAAATGCTTTTCCGGAGCTTAAATGCACAGTTTGGTCAAATATGCTGTCCATTACAATTCCTTCAAACAAGAACACCTTGAATCATTTGCCTTCATATCTATCAAAATTTCAAGTCACTTTGAAGAAGAAATGTGTTTGAAAACAAACAATGTGACATCGTGCAGCCTTCATGAATTCTATACGCTTCAAATGCTGTTCTGGAGCTGAAATGCACATGTTGCTGAAATATGTGTTCCCTGCAATTTCTTCAAACCACAACACCTGAAACACCATTTGTCCACATATTTATTCACAATGTCAATTCATTCTTAAGAAGAAATTTGTGTGTCAACATGAACTTCGCGTTGATCTTGGCCGTCATGATTGTTCTGCTCCTAAAATGCTGTGACTGACCTGAAATGCATAGTTTGGTCAACTATGCTGTCCATCGCAGTATCTTCCTTCAAACCAGAACACCTTGAAAATCATTTGCCTTCATATCTATCAACATTTCAAGTCATTTTGAAGAAGAAATGTGTTTGAAAAACAAAACAATGTGCCATCGTGCAGCCTTCATAATTCTATACGCTTCAAGCTGTTCCTGAGCTGAAATGCACATGTTGCTGAAATATGTGTTCCCTGCAATTTTCTTCGAACCACAACACCTGAAACACCATTTGCCTACATATTTATCACATCTGAAGTCATTCTGAAGAAGACATTTGTGTGTCAACATGAACTTCACATTAATGCAGCATTCATGATTTTTTCTGCTTTAAAATGTATGTCTTGAGCTCAAATGCACAGTTTGGTCAAATATGCTGTCCATACAAGTCCTTCAAACCAGAAAACCTCATAACTCATTTGCCTTCATATCTATCAACATTTCAACTCAGTCTCTAAAAGAAATTTCTGTGTCAACATGAACTTCACGTTAATGCAGATTTCATGATTTTTCTGCTCTTAAAAATGCTGTTCCGGAGGTTAAATGCACAGTTTGGTCAAATATGCTGCCCATGCAATTCCTTCAAACCAGAACACCTTGAAAATCATTTGCCTTCATATCTATCAATATTTCAAATCATTTTGAAGAAGAAATGTGTTTGAAAAAAAACAATGTACCATCGTGCAGCCTTCATGATTTGTATACGCTTCAAAT